>NC_059418.1:1567626-1867626 GCF_905220565.1 Melitaea cinxia | reverse complement strand
ACGCCACCATCCCCATGAGCTAATTAGAATAAACGCGTATGTCATGCGTACGCTAACAAAACTGTTACCTACCAGTAATCTTAAATATCCCAATTGGTTAGAACATCGAGAATTGGATTTAGCAGATCCAGATTTCACAACACCAGGTAAAATTGACATTTTACTTGGAGCTGAGGTTTATGGTGACGTACTGTTAGATGGTAGTATCAAACACTCTGAGGGAAAATTAGTGACACAAAATACAATCCTAGGGTGGGTGGTGTCTGGCAGGATGACACAAGAAACTATGTCAGCAAGGAAACAAATCACATGTTTACATACACAGGTAAAAGACGATGATCTACTGAAACAATTTTGGGAAATAGAGAAGAGGGAACCAAACAACATACAAAAACAATTCTCAAAAGAAGAAGAAAAATGTGAAGAATTTTATGATGCCACAGCTGTGAGAGACGAAGGAGGAAGATTTGTGGTAAGGTTACCATTTAAAATGCTGTGTGGTTACGGCATTAAAGAATATAGCCACACCCTCTCTTCCCGTGGGTGTCGTAAGAGGCGACTAAGGGATAACACAGTTCCACGACCACCTTGGCACTTAAAAAGCCGACCGATGGCGGGATAACCATCCGACTGCTGTCTTTGAAATACACAGGCCGAAGACGGGTAGCAGCGTCTTCGGCGCGACAAATCCAGCCCTGCTGTCACCAACCCGCCTGACTAGGGGTATGAAAGTAACAAGTACCGTAATTTTCATTGACTATAGTGCCATCTATTAAACAGCTACAGCTTTCAGCACGATTTTTGTACACTTTATGCTGTAGATGGCGCTGTATATGGTGATAACTACAAGGTTTTATCATTTTAACTATTATAAATCGATAAACATTTTTAATAGGAACTTTTAAATATTTTGGCAGTAATTTTTAAGAAAAAGCCGGTTTATTATTTAAGTAGCACCACTTTTGAGATTGTCTATGGCGTCGTAGGTCCCTCCAACTGTTTGTTAGTTTTCACATTATCTATGATTTTCACAGCTTTTAGAAAGTTTGTGTGTTGATACTGTTTGTATTTATTGTTTAATTTTATTTTTCGTGACTTCGGCGTGTTTTCTGGACTTGTTTGATTTACTCTAATTGACCTTGGCCTCCCTTTACTGGATTTGGATCTTCTAAATTTGTGTGACCTGGCTTTTTCTTACGGGACTTTGAAACTACAAAATTATTTGCACCACAGAATGGCGTCTAACAAGCGTTGGAAGTGTTATTTTGGATGTGATGCTGACGGTAAGCAATTTATTTATTTATACAACCAGTAACCAGAACGTCTAAACAATAATCTTATTCACGTTCTTTCAGAGGATGTTTTCATTTGTTTGAAAATTCCATATATAATTATGGGTAATTTCAGACGTTTTGCATCGGTTCCCAAATCCTGTCCAAAATGAAGAAAGACTCAAATTATGGACGAGTGATTGGACCCAGAAATGCAAGAAAGAGATCCACTCTATATTTACAATAGTTTAAGATTATGAACAAACATTGTGAGAGGTGTTATCACACGCCTAGTGGGAAATTAACACGAAACGCGTTTCCAACTTTAATCACAGGTAAGTGGAAACTTATTTTTATATTAAAAAGACTCGACAGACATACAAATCCCTAAAAAATATCCTGTACTAGTAACAGATTCAATGTGTTGTATCAGTTATGTTAGAGCAAGGATGATGCTGAGAAGGATATAAGTTACATAGAATTACTTTAGTTTCTGTTACTTAAATATTCATATTATGTTTTCGTATTAATTTGATTTAAATTATATTATTTGGTATTTCAGTTGCACACCAGGCGTTTAACCAACCATTACTTGTAGATGACTCATTATTAACAGAATCTTCAATTATTGATTCACCAGGTACGTCCGGTTAGTAGTTATGTTTATTATACATATATTATGTTGCTTATTTTTATTTTATTTTCTAAGCAACTTTTCTGGTTGTAAAAATGGTGAGATGCATATGACTAATTAAAGATAATCACATCCTCATGGACCTAAAACAAAGGCACAATGCCGTTATATGTCTCAGTGCTGTAATTAGCTCTTGTGTAAACCTCGGCTACACACTCATTATTGCTATTTAAATTTTAGCTACACAAGAAATTACTCAACCACTACCACAGAGTGACCTGCTAAAAAATTTTATTAAAGAAGCATTGCCTTCTTTATCACAAGATATGGATGTAACTTTGCATGTACCAGACAATTTAGAAATTTCATCAACATCTCAACATACTATGGATGCAGGTAAGAAAAACTGTTATATTTTTATTAGGAATATTATTTTTCAAGTTGTAGTTTCATCATAAGAACAGTATAGGAGCTTTTCAAACTAGAAGATGCAGCATTGATTTATAAAAAACCTAAGATGCACAGTCTCTAAAAAAAGTTACACTCAAAACTGTCTTTTTTTTATGTCACTAGGTCGGTAAACAAGCGTAAGGCTCACTTGATGGTAAGCGATTACCGTAGCTTATAGACGCCTGCAATACTAGAAGCATCGCAAGTGCGTTACCGACCTAATCCCCAATCCCCCCAGGAGCTCTGGTCACCTTACTCACCAACAGGAACACAATACTGCTTGAAAACAGTATTATTTTGCTGTGATCTTCTGTAAGGTCGAGGTACTACCCCAGTCGGGCTGCTCCATATTTTGAGCAGGAAATTCCTGCTGTGCCCTACCTCAGTTGAAGTCTTCAAATAATCATAAGAAGTTGGAAAAATTAATGATATATAGACATATTTTTTGGCAAATTCAACTTTATATGCATAAATTAAAGTTGTATTTACAAAGGAGTGTACAAAAGCGTGTCGTGTTTGACGCATGCATTGACACAGGCGACTCGATACTATTTGACTGAAATGAGTGCACGATTTAAAATTTTGCGCTTTTTTTGCGGTCAGTTTTGAGACGCTGAGTGTGTATCTTCGGTTATTTTATAAATCAATGAGACACAGATAAAAATATACCTTAGTAGCCTTGTACGACACCCTCAGGATGGTATGGTATGGTGACATATTGTATTCATTCCATCACTACACGGACTTTACTATGGCCTATAATTACTTGAATCGTTTTTTTTTTTTTTTCAGCTAAAACTGTTAGTGCTATAAATACCAAAAAACTTAGGAGAAAAGTTTATAAACTCGAAAGTAGGCTAAAAAGCCGAAGTTCGAAGTGTAATGCACAGAAAAAAAAATTGAATGCGTCAAGAATCTTTCAAATTCAAAAATATTTTTAAATACAATCGATAAGTTGCCGAAATCAATGGAGATTTTTACAAAATTACAATTTAAACATAAAAATAAACCACGAGGAAGAAGATATACCGATAACAAATAATTGTGTTTGCTCGCAAACGAAAAAAAAACCGACTTCAATTACATCGCAGAGTAATACAACGTAGATCGACGAAAAAATAGTAATACTTTGTTCGTATTCCATATAACGCGACATTATAAAATTGTAGAATTATATAATGTTCTACTGTTATTTCTAACATTTTGTTAGCGATTGTAGGCAGAAATTTCATAAAAGGCCCGTCGTCGATTCGCGCGAAGCGCTGACATCGCATAATACGGCGGGTTTTTTAGTTGAAGCGGATTTATATTGAATTACGGTTTATGTCTTTTTTATCAAAAATATGTAATGTTCATGTTTTCACACAGCTCCGATGCACGACTGGAGTTTACCCCTTCAGATCAACTGTCTAAATAGGCACAAAAAGGCTTACTAGTCTAAGAAATATATTATTACTATATCAAATTGTAAATAAATGAATGCAATAACGCCATCTATCGGAACCTAATTGCGTTATTAGAAAACGTCTGAACGCCATCTCTAACAAGGTCATTCGTTCAGTAGATTTTACTGTTCAATTTTTTCATTCCGGGGCCTTAAATGAAAATCGATTCTTAAGGAGAAAACTCCAAAAACAGTCAAGTAAATACGCCATATCAGATATAGCTCAAAAAGTTCGAGTCAAATCTCAATTATATTTAAATGGGACCACATGAGCACCACCTATCGATTAAAAAAAGAATCATCGATATCGGTCCACCCAGTAAAATAGTAATGAGATTAATATAACGTTGGTCGACGTAAAATAGCCAAGTAAATACCCAGTATTAGCGAAAACTCAAAAATTAAAAGCTCAAATATATTTATAACGAATAAACTGCTACTCTCTACTCTAGTGGAATATTGTAATTTGATCGATAGTGAACGAAGTAATTTCATTAAATTTTGATAGATGGCGTTGTGGCAAAGTATTGAACATGACCACAGCCGTCTTAACATCGTCATGTAAATACGTGTCATCAAAGATTACTCAAAAATTGCTCATTATATCTCAATCATATTAAAAACGGACGACATGACAAGTATTAGCTTTTGATTTATACAAAAAAGATCAAAATCAGTGTACCCAGTAAAAAGATATAACGTATAATACAACGTAGGGTGACGAAAAAACCGTCAAGTAAATACGCAATATTAGATATAACTCACAAATTACGAATCAAATCTCAATTAAATTTGAATGGGACCACGTGACGAATAGTAGCTTTTAATTTATATAAGAAACGTCAAAATCGGTGCACCCAGTAAAAAGTTATGAGGTATAATACAACGCAAGGTGACGAAAATAATGTCAAGTAAATACGCGTTATCAAAGATTAATCAAAAAGTAGTTATCAGATCTCGATAAAATTTATATGTGACCACATGATAAACATCAGCTTTCGATTAAAGTAAAAATTATCAAAATCGATGCACCCAGTAAAAAGTTATTGCGGATTTTCAAGAGTTTCCCTTGATTTCTCTGGGATCCCATCATCAGATCCTGGTGTCCTTATCATGATACCAAACTAGGGATATCCCCTTACCCAACAATAAAAGAATTATCAAAATCGGTACACCCAGTAGAGTTATGCGGTATAATACAACGTAGGTCGACGAAAAAAGCGTCAAGTAAAAACGCATTATTAGATATTATTCGAAAAGTAGTTGTTAGATCTCAAATAAATTTAAATGGGACCAATCGGCACACACCACCTTTCGATTAAAACAAAATTTGTCGAAATCGGTCTACCTGGTCAAAAGTTCTGATGTAACATACATAAAAAAAAAAAAAAATACAGTCGAATTGAGAACCTCCTCCTTTTTTGGAAGTCGGTTAAAAAGGAACTACTACCGATGAAAAGGTAATGACACTCTCCATATTTAAACAGAGCACAAAAGCATATAGTTTTTTAGAAAAATTGTTTGTGCTGCCTTCAAAGAGGCGCTTACAAAAACTATTAACCAAATACCAATAAATGATGACATTTTCAAACACTTAAAGAAGACTATCTGTAGATTACCTAAAGAAAAAAGATTGTGCACCCTGATCTTTGATGAGGTGGCAATAGAACCAGGGTTGTATTTTAATAAAGGTCATATCATTGGGTTTGAAGACTGGCTATAAAAAAACTTCGAAAATCGCAGATCATGCGTTAGTGTTTATGCTAAAAGGTATTAAAGCAAAGTTTAAAGCCAATATGCTTCACATTTTGCCAAAGTTGCACAAAGAAAATGATCTGAAATATCTAATAAAGCTTATAATCAGAGAAATTCATAAAACGGGTCTAAAAATAATTGCTACAATATGTGACCAGTCACAAAACAAATGTTAGTGTAATAAAAAGCCTCAGAGACGATACAAGGGGAGAATATTTAAGGAAAGGAATTGATTATAATTCTTTTGCCTTTGAGATTGATGGTAAAAAAAAATTTCCTCTTTTTGATACTCCACACCTTTTAAAAGGGGTACGAAATAATTTATTAAAAAAGGATGCCTATTATATAAAAAAATGGTGTCCAAAAAGTGGCAAATTGGGCACATATTGTCATGCTATACAATGTTGATGTTGGCGGAGATGAAATAAGACTGGTCGATAAATTGACAGATTACCATGTGATTGAAAACAAAATACCAAAAATGAAAGTAAAGTATGCTGCTCAAGTATTCAGCCAGAGAGTATCATCAGCAATAGGTTTTTCGGCAAGTAAGTAGTAAATAAGTAATTTTTAAGCAATGGTTATTTAAAACTGTTACTTGTAACGTTATACGTACATTATTTGTGCTGCTAAATTAAAATATGCTTAAATTTAATATTTTAAATACGTGAAATGATTTTTCTTTAAAAAAAAACATTAGTTTATTATAATTAAATGAAATGAAAATCTACAGTAATTTATGATACACTATTTTATCATAAATTATTTTTTTCTACAAAAAAAAAATATAAATTCATCAACCGGCATTTATATATTCGCGCGGGCAACATTTTATCTTTTTCAAAAATTCAAATGAATCTTTTGTCTCGGCTTATAAAAACGGCAGTACTGGTCGCCGCCGCGTCATTCATTTTTGGAATTTTGTCTCAAGAAATAGTTAACGCACATCACACCTTTTATTACGGTCTCTATACGGTGGCTAATATATATTTAAGCATCGTAACCGTACTTTATAAAATTGTGTGATCCTTGCTTAGCGTTGTCTCGATTCAACAAATATTATAGTGTCAGTGTTTATCGCCCCCAAACTGGGTAAGTGGTATTTTTATAACGCAGGCAATTTATGTAGTTGTAATGCAAGTAAATCATGTCTAATGTAAAATATAATATTTGTATTTAGTAGCATAAATCTCATTCAAATTATGTTCTTAGATTTCATCATTTTTCAAGTCTACCCTCATTTTTAATATTTTTTATTATAATTGTATATTTCAATTTAAGTTAACCTACTTGAAAAAATAATTATCTCCGCTTCTGGCTTTATGATTCCACGGCACTACTGCTACAAATTAGGTGCTTTCTTTTATAACGCAGTGCCGTGGATGTTTGCAAATAGTGCTGGAACACTTATTTTTATATTTTGATGGCGCGTTCCAGGGTACGACGTTTGGGTCACCAATTTCGACGTTTCCACCTAACCCCAACGACGAGAGTGCACTCCGCCGGGTCTTGAACTACCCGTTCCTGCCGCCCCCGGTCGATAGCGGAATCCTGCCACGCGACTCCCGGGAATATCACCTGCACGGCGAACCAGGAGAGTACCTGAGCCGAACTGCATTTGGAGCTTGTGTGAATTGAGTGCTCGACCCCGCCCATATACATACATTTTTATTCTACCTCACAGGGTTAATTAATATAATAAAAATTTTTTTAGTTCATGGTACCCTGGTTTTATTTACATCCTTAATAGACCAGGGGAACCGTGACACTTGTTGCCCGCGCGAATATATAAATGCCGGTTGATGAATTTATATTATTTTTTTTATAGAAAAAAATAATTTATGATAAAATAGTGTATCATAAATTACTGTAGATTTTCATTTCATTTAATTATAATAAACTAATGTTTTTTTTTTTTTTAAGAAAAATCATTTCACGTATTTAAAATATTAAATTTAAGCATATTTTAATTTAGCAGCACAAATAATGTACGTATAACGTTACATACTTAGAATTCCATCTGTGTAATTTTAATACAACACAGGTTATGTATGCCACTACTCAAAAGACTCAGATTAGTAATAGCTAATGTTGCATGGCTGACTTCAATATATTTACCCATTCCAATTTAGTCTCTTGTATTTTGATACAGAGTAATTTTAATATTTTGCCTTGCGAATATCTTTGTGTTTATCGCCAATTTTATTATATATATATTTCAATGGTGTTATACATAAGTAGTTAAAAATTCAAATGTCCAAACAAATTAGACGTTTACAATATTCATTGCATTTATTATTATGATTATTAATATTATTTAACTAATATTATTTTTTTCTTTCCAGGGCACAATATATTACCCTCCGAGTGTGAAGATACCTCATTTTTCTTATTGACATTTGACAAATTATTTGATTCTTTTAATGGACACTCTTATTCAGGTACCTCAAAGAACTAGCAGGGTGTCTTAAAAACAATTCCCCTCACAAAAATTTTTGGTTGGAAGTTATCCCTTTACTAAAAAGTATTCAATTTAAAAGTGTTATTTAAAAAAGGGATGGCATAGAATCCATCAAATTTCTATTATAAACTGGCTGTGCTGTGTGGGTACGGCACTAAAGAATTTAGCCACCCCCTCTCTTCCCGTGGGTGTCGTAAGAGGCGACTAAGGGATAACAAGGTTCCACAACCACCTTGGAACTTAAGAAGCCGACCGATGGCGGGATAACCATCCAACTGCTGGCTTTGAAATACACAGGCCGAAGACGGGCAGCAGCGTCTTCGGTGCGACAAAGCCAGTACTGCGGTCACCAACCCGCCTGCCCAGTGTGGTGACCATGGGCAAAACACATGAGTTCACGTTATTTTTGGCGTAAACTTGTGGAGGCCTATGTCCAGCAGTGGACTGTATAGGCTGTAATGATGATTATAAACTGGATTTCCAACATTGAGACGTTTTTTGAAATGTGGGAATTGTTAAAAAAGGAACACCAAATATTTAATATAATAACTAGACAATATAATCAAGACCCCTTAGAAAATTTCTTTAGAGGTATTAGAAGTAACGGTGTCCGAAATACAAATCCTACCTGTGCTCAATTTGTAAACGCATATAAAACACTATTAGTCAATAACTTAGTCTCACCTCATTCAGTTAACGCGAACTGTGAAGAAGACGATAATAAATGCTTGCAGTCATTATGTCACCTTTTAAATGATGCTAAAGACAGTGCTATGCAAGAGAAAAACAGTAATTTTCATATCGATAGCTTTATAGATAATTTATCTCTTCCAATTACAGTTGGCGGCGATGAGCATAATGTTCTTTATAATGAATGTAGCATGTAGCAGGGTATATAATTAATAAATGCCAAAAGATATTTAAATATTGTAATATTTTCAGAAATATATTCATTAATCCCGAAAGAGACCCTGCTACATATACGTATTATCGTGATTACACGAAAAAATTATCTAATATATAAAATTCTCGTGTCACAGTTTTCGTTGCCATACTCCTCCGAAACGGCTTGACCGATTTTGATGAAATTTTTTGTGCTTATCCGGTATCTATGAGAATCGGCCAACATCTATTTTTCATCCCCCTAAATGTTAGGGGTAGTCCACCCCTAAATTTTTTTTTTTTATTTTTTAGACAAAATTTTTAATTTCTATTTTTTTATGATACAACATTAAAAAATACATACAACCCTAAATTTTCAACCCTCTACCATCAACCCCTATTTTTAAATAGCGTTTAGCGGCAAGACAACGTTTGCCGGGTCAGCTAGTTAATATACGCAAACAATGATTTTATTGCATTAACTAGAAAAATTTATAATGTATTAATATTATGCTTAAGAGACTCTCAAAACGAGAAACAATTGGAAGAGAAAATTATTTACTTTTTAAATATCGATGTAGATTTTAATATGATATCTTGCGATACACATAAGTCTCGGGTGGTTAAGTGTTTTTTTTTTTTTTATGTCACTAGGTCGGCAAACAAGCGTACGGCTCACCTGATGGTAAGCAATTACCGTAGCTTATAGACGCCTGCAACACCAGAAGCATCGCAAGCGCGTTGCCGACCCAATCCCCAATCCCCCCAGGATCTCTGGTCACCTTACTCACCAACAGGAACACAATACTGCTTGAAAACAGTATTATTTAGCCGTGGTCTTCTGTAAGGTCGAGGTACTATCCCAGTCGGGCTGCTCCATATTTTGAGCAGGAAATTCCTGCTGTGCCCTACCTCAGTTAAAAAAAAGTGTATTATTAAAACTGCAATTAATATTGTCGTTCATAGTTGGTGTAAAGGTGTAAACCAATTAATAAAAGGAAAAATTGTCACTTTTGACGAAAGTGATGTGGTAAAAGCACAGGCTAGGAGTTATTATTTGAAAAGACTAAAAAAAATAAAGCAACAACTATTTAATCTTGTAGTTTTTTTGTTATACCTATAAATAGTATTTTGGTAGGTAAAGTACCAACAAAATCGTAAGCGCCCTCTAGTGTAGCTATAGTAACTTTTGTTAACGCCATCTCTTAGGCAGCACAGAATACTTTGTTACATTTGACTCCCACTGATTTGTTAGAGTGGCTTATCTATACCCATATATTAGTGTATTATCTATGTATTATCACATGGTGGTGACTATGGGCAAAAATAAGGAGTTCACGCCATTTTTGGCGCGAACTTGTGGAGGCCTATGTCCAGCAGTGGACTGCGATAGGCTGAACTGATGATGATGTACTGATACCATTTAAAAACGAAGACCCAGTAGGTGGAGCACTTTTATAAGCAACCGGTTATCAGACATATTAAGCACTGTAGATTTCGAGCGATGGGGCATGTATCTACAGATATCAACCCAGCCGACTGTGCGTCACGGGGCTTACAAGGTTCAGAATCGTTAAATCATTCACTATGGTGGAATGGACGGTATGGTTGTAGGACCTAAATATGAGCATCAGTGTTCCTAACATCGAAGATACACAAGAAGAAGAACGTGTTAGGTCTTGAAATGTTATACACAATACCGAAGAAGAATTTATTTGGACATAATTTTCTAGTTTATCAAAAATGTTAAGAGTAATTTCATATTGCAGACGAGTTATTAATTTAAAATTACCTAAAGATAAACGTGAATTTTTTTTTAATTTATTACCCCAAAGGAGTTAACAGAACCTTTAAACTCTGACCAATGCCGAACCGAACCAATTTGGCGCATTCCTGAGGCACGCGATGGTTTGAAGTGTGTAAGAGTAGTATGTGTATGTTGCTTTGTATAGTCATTTTAAACTATTGTTCTTCTCTCTGGTGTGTGATCAAATAAACGTTTTTTCTTTCTTTATTTCTTTCTAAATAACTGTATTAAACAAGTCCAGTCTATTTAATTTAGCGATGATATAAAGCAGTTAAAATCTCATGGTTACGTGTTGAAAAAGAGTAAGATACGCAACCTTTGTCCCTTTCTATACAACAATGGAATACTAAGAGTTGGCGGACGTCTTCAATGATCTCAAATAGCCTACGATACACAGCATCCGATCATTTTACCTGCGACAAGTCATCTTAGTAAATTAGTAATCAAAGAAGCACATCTTAGGACAATGCATGGTGGGTCCTCTAGTTATGCTTAATTATTTGAGATCAAAATACTGGATCTTACGGGCAAAAGACCATACAAAGAAAAATTAACCGCGAGTATATTACTTGCATTAGGTATTCTAAGAAGAATACCACGCATCTAATGGGACAGTTACCTGACGTTTAGAGCAAAGGCTGACCGACTTTTTAAATCAGCTGATGTGGACTATGCAGGTCCCATCAACATAGGTTTCTCACCAGGTAGAGAAGGGTAGAGGAAGTCAATCTTACAAAGGATATATATGCCTATTTATCTGCATGGTAACGCCTGTCATACATCTGGAAGCCGTCATCGACATGACCGCTGAGGCATTCATTGCGGCATTCCGACAGTTTAGGTCGAGACGAGGGCATTGCCACGATATTTACAATGATAACGGTACTAATTTCGTAGGTGCAGATAAACAGCTAAGAGATATGTCCAATACTGCCAAGTCTATCATTCCTGGTGACATGGCAGACTTGTTAGCGCTAGAGCGTACTACGTGGCACTTTATACCATACCCATGCACCTAATATTAATTTAATTAATGATTAATTAGACGTAAAATTATATTATTATTATCTTTTTATTGATTTTATTGAATTGTTTTAATTAATTAATAAATTTAATGTTACATATTGACATTGATTTTAATTTTATTAATATAAATGTACTAATTTGTATTATTATTATGTTTGTTTTTTATGAATTTTATGAATTTTTTAAGTGTGATTATTTATTGATTATTTTATATTTATTGATTATTCATTGATTATTTTATATTTATTGATTATTCATTGATTATTTTATATTTTTTGATTATTTTGTTTTTATTGAATTGCTTAAATTGTTTGTTAAATTTAATGTTATTTGTTGTGATCAACTTAACTAACGCATTGGGTTTCTGTAATGTTAGTTCTAAGTTTTTGTTAATGCATAAATAAATAAATAAATAAATAAATAAAAATAAATACTAATTTTCGCGGGCTTTGGAAGGCTGGCGTGCGTAGCACGAAGACTCATCTTAGGAAAGTAATTGGAGATACTGCCCTTGCTTATGAGGAGATAGCCACAGTACTAGCACAAGTCGAAGCCTGTTTGAATTCTCGACCAATAACTTTACTAAGTGATAATCCCAATGATGGAGTTCGAGATGGATGCGAAAATAGAGCAAAACTCCTTATTCGAACTGATAAGTAGAAACGACAGAGACTTGTTCCTAAAATTCTGTATAAAAATTTGTAAAATAGTATATAATAGAAATAGGACATAAGTAAAATATGTTAAATAAATATTGTAATATATTTAATGTAACATATAAAATATTATTATTAACTAGCTGACCCGGCGAACTTCGTATCGCCTAACAGTCGATTCTTTCATTTTATTATTTATTTTTTTTTAGAATTTTTCTCTCCGTAAGAACCATCCTCGTACTTCAAGGAATATTTTAAAAAAAGAATTAGCGAAATCGGTCCAACCGTTCTCGAGTTTTGCGCTTAGCAACACATTCGGCGACTTATTTTTATATTATAGATTAAGGAACGTAGTTTATGTAACAACTGTAATATATTAGTTTTTATATATAAAAATTTGTATCATATTGTAGAAAAATCACCATTTGTTAGTTATAGTTAAAAACAAATACCTGTGCTGCCTCTCGTAAATTTAGATCGTAAGTCTTGCTTGTAAGATAGATTGTAAGAAAATTTGTTACTATAAAATAAAATAAAAATACATCTGTTCTCCACCCTCACTATCCCCGTTTTCAATCATAAATTTTAAATGAAACTTTTTTTCATACTATAAAGGTGGTAAACAAGCGTACCGTCCACCTGATGGTAAGCGATTACCGTAGCCTATAGACGCCTGCAACACCAGAATCATCGCAAGCGCGTTGCTAACCCTACCATGAACCCCCCCCCACATGAACTCTCTACCTTACTCACAGGAACACAACGCTCTGAGGGCAGTTATTTTTCTGTGATTTCCTATAAGGTCGAAGTAGTTCTCAAGTCAGACTGCTCCAGATTTCAAGCAGGATATATGCAGGATTTGCCCTCAAAACTAAAAAAACTAAACCTCTTCCTTCTATTCCGTATATACACATACATACATACCTAACGCTTCCCTTATGCAAGGTACCGACGGGTGGTATGTGTATGTCTATATCCCGGAACGCGTAGACATCCTCCGCCTTGATCTCGATGTCATCGATGTCGACCGCGGGCGCTGGTGGTACCACCGGTGGCACCACCGGAGTCTGGTTGCTAGCTAAAAATAATATTGGGCAAAAAGTTATCTTTTGTAAATATCGAAATTTGCTATAAAATGTGTCTGCTAACAAAATTTGCAATATTCTTCTGTTAAATATATATAAAGTTTATTCATACTACTTGTTTATATACAATTATAAATACATAACTATTCATATCAGTCGTCTGTTAATAAAGCACAGGTACTAAGTTGTGTCTACCTTAAGAACAGATGTTCGTGTGTGCCTTTGTACTTGCGGGCGTGCGTAAAGATTTGTGTGCTTCTGCGTGCATGCGAGTACGTGTGCGTGCGTGTATGAATGTGTGTCTGTGTGTGCGTGAATGTGTATAGGTACGCGTGTGCGTTTATGTGTGTACATGTGTCAGTGTGCAAGTGTGTGGGCGTACATGTGTGTGAGGGTGAGCGTGTGCATGTATGTGCATGTGTGTTGTGTACATGTGTGTATGTGCGTGCGCGCGTGCATGTATGTGGGTACGTGTGTGCATGCGTGTGTGTGTCACCTTTAAGCTGGTGCTCGATCTGCACCAGCTGGCTCTTGATGTGCTCGATGGCTGCGTGCTTGCTGTCCGCCGCCTCCAACAGCAGGGACAGAGTCGGCGCACCCGCTGATGGGGACACGGCGTCTGTAAACCACAGAAACATAGAAAATGACAATGCAATACAGTACAAATATGCTTTACTGTACTGTAGGCGTCTAAACATCGGCATTTGTAATTTCAATACCCATTCAGGATGGATATTGATATTTATACAAGTTTTTTTTTCCGGTTTCGATGTCTTCTGTCCTTGTCGATCTTTTGTTTCTCGTAGTAGGTAATATAGTCAAACCGCAGTCAAGTAGCGTAGTGGATTCAACACCACTTTTTTATATGCGTATGTAAGTCGGCAAACAAGTGTACGGCGCACCTGATGATAAACGATTACCGTAGCTTATAGACATCTGCAACAACAGAAGCATTGCAAACGCGTTCCCCATCTCCAATTCCCCCCTCTGGTCACCTTACTCACCAGCAAAAACACAAACCTGCTTGAGAGCAGTATTATTTAACTGTGATCTTCTGTAAGGTCGAAGTACTTTTCCAGTCGGGCTGCTCCATATTAAACCAGGAGATTTCCCACTGTGCCCTACCTCAGTTAAAATTCAAATTCTATATGAAAACTTCTTTGTCCACCAAAGGGACATTCAACAACTTTATCAGTTCAAAAGTTAATACATTATTAGACTTCAATTACCAACAAGAGTAGCCGGGTGTGGTATGTGTTGGGGAGTGGTGACCACCGGTGATGACTTTAGCAGTGACGTCAGCAACGGCGATGATGGCGGCGCTGATGTGGCTGTAAAAATACATAAATATTTAAATTATATTTATCATACAAACATTTTTACGTCAAGATATCTCTTTAGGTCAAAACCTAGGTTGGCCTTTTTGAGTTCCTAATAAATTATAATAACCTTAAAGCTCATTAAAAAATTACTCCTTCAATTTTATGATAGAAAAGTATAGCTCTGTGACGGCGTGGCTACAAATTGTGTGTCTACGTACTTGTAGTGTGTCACTCCTATGGGAAGGGGGAGGCATGCGGGCTTCACTATTTTAGCGTAATTATAAGATTTAGAGTCTTATGCCCGCTTCGCCAGCCCCTCTCCGCGCGCCCTCCCCTCGCCCCGCCCTATGTGTCGGTGTGCGGTGCAAGTGTCACTCACGTGTGGTGGGCGCGGCGGGGCCCGCGTGGGGCGAGTGCGGCGAGTGCGGCGGTCGCCAGCCCCTCTCCGCGCGCCCTCCCCTGGCCCCGCCCTATGTGTCGGTGTGCGGTGCAAGTGTCACTCACGTGTGGTGGGCGCGGCGGGGCCCGCGTGGGGCGAGTGCGGCGAGTGCGGCGGTCGCCAGCCCCTCTCCGCGCGCCCTCCCCTGGCCCCGCCCTATGTGTCGGTGTGCGGTGCAAGTGTCACTCACGTGTGGTGGGCGCGGCGGGGCCCGCGTGGGGCGAGTGCGGCGAGTGCGGCGGTCGCCAGCCCCTCTCCGCGCGCCCTCCCCTCGCCCCGCCCTATGTGTCGGTGTGCGGTGCAAGTGTCACTCACGTGTGGTGGGCGCGGCGGGGCCCGCGTGGGGCGAGTGCGGCGAGTGCGGCGGTCGCCAGCCCCTCTCCGCGCGCCCTCCCCTCGCCCCGCCCTATGTGTCGGTGTGCGGTGCGAGTGTCACTCACCTGTGGTGGGCGCGGCGGGGCCCGCGTGGGGCGAGTGCGGCGAGTGCGGCGGTCGCCAGCCCCTCTCCGCGCGCCCTCCCCTCGCCCCGCCCTATGTGTCGGTGTGCGGTGCGAGTGTCACTCACCTGTGGTGGGCGCGGCGGGGCCCGCGTGGGGCGAGTGCGGCGAGTGCGGCGGTCGCCAGCCCCTCTCCGCGCGCCCTCCCCCCGCCCCGCCCTATGTGTCGGTGTGCGGTGCAAGTGTCACTCACGTGTGGTGGGCGCGGCGGGGCCCGCGTGCGGCGAGTGCGGCGAGTGCGGCGGTCGCCAGCCCCTCTCCGCGCGCGCCCTCCTCTCGTCCCGCTCCCTCAGCCAGGCGGCCCGGCGCGCGCTCTCTCGCTCCCTCGCTCGCTTCTCCGCTTCGATGCCAGCCCACAGCTCCTGGAGGCGCTCCTCTGATGTCGTCGAGGCCCGCGCCTCAGCTATTTCATTCTGTGGTGATGGAATGATGACGAGACTTTTACTTATCTATACCTACTAATATAATTGTGTTTGCTCGCAAACGAAAAAAAAACCGACTTCAATTAAATCGACAAGTAATACAACGTAGATCGACGAAAAAATAGTCAAGCAACTACGCGTTATTAAAGATTACTCAAAAAGTAGTAATCAGATCTCGATAAAAATTATATGTGACCACATGATAAACATCAGCTTTCGATTAAATTAAAAATTATCAAAATCGGTACACCCAGTAAAAAGTTATTACGGATTTTCGAGAGTTTCCCTCGATTCCTCTGGGATCCCATCATCAGATCCTAGTTTTCTTATCACGGTACCAAACTAGGAATATCCCCTTTCCAACAAAAAAAGAATTATCAAAATCGGTATATCCAGTAGAAAGTTATGCGGTATAATACAACGCAGGTCGACGAAAAAAGCGTCAAGTAAAAACACATTATTAGATATAACTCGAAAAGTAGTTGTTAGATCTCAAATAAATTTAAATGGGACCAATTGGCACACACCACCTTTCGATTAAAACAAAATTTGTCGAAATCGGTCCACACGGGCAAAAGTTCTGATGTAACATACATAAAAAAAAAAAAAAAAAAAAAAAAAAATACAGTCGAATTGAGAACCTCCTCCTTTTTTGGAAGTCGGTTAATTATAAAGCTGAAAAGTTGGTTTGCTTGTCTGTTTGTTTTAATGCACTAATCTCAGGAATTTCTGGTTGGCACTGAAAAACTCTTTTTTCCTCCATTTTTGGAATGTGGTTAAAAATAGGAAAAAAGGATGTTGGATACCGTGCCTTTGTCAAGGCCACGTTCACACAAAGAGCAATCACGAACTCGGATTTTGGCCAGGTGAACAGGTGTACAGGTATGTCCAAGTCCAGTGGTTAGCATGTCTATGTAGGTTGAGTAAAATTTACTCTTGATTTTAATAAAGTCCAAAATAAGTTCCAGGACTTGCCCATGTGGATTTTGGCTAGGAAACAGAGGTCTTGATAGGTGTTTTTGAACTGATTAAGGACGCCGGTTTTGATTGCATGAATACGCTGTCTTGTTTTCAGCGATTCAAGAGTGACCTAGAATCCAGACAAGTACGATATGCAGACCTCTTTGACTTCACAAGAGCAATGCTTATCTGATCTTAATAATTGTGTTTGCTCGCAAACGAAAAAAAAACCGACTTCAATTACATCGAAGAGTAGTAATACAACGTAGATCGATGAAAAAATAGTAATACTTTGTTCGTATTCCATATAACGCCACATTATAAAATTGTAGAATTATGTAATGTTCTACTGTTATTTCTAACATTTTGTTAACGATTGTAGGCAGAAATTTCATAAAAGGCCCGTCGTCGATTCGCGCGAAGCGCTGACATCGCTTATTACGGCGGGTTTTTTAGTTGAAGCGGATTTATATTGAATTACGGTTTATGTCTTTTTTATTAAAAATATGTACTGTTCATGTTTTCACACAGCTCCGATGCACGACTGGAGTTTACCCCTTCAGATCAACTGTCTAAATAGGCACAAAAAGGCTTACTAGTCTGAGAAATATATTATTACTATATCAAATTGTAAATAAATTAATCTAATAACGCCATCTATCGGAACCTAATTGCGTTATTAGAAAACGTCTGAACGCCATCTCTAACAAGGTCATTCGTTCAGTAGATTTTACTGTTCAATTTTTTCATTCCGGGGCCGGCACGTAAAATAGCCAAGTAAATACCCAGTATTAGCGATAACTCAAAAATTAAAAGCACAAATATATTTATAACGAATAAACTGCTACTCTCTACTCTAGTGGAATATTGTAATTTGATCGATAGTCAACGAAGTAATTTCATTAAATTTTGATAGATGGCGTTGTGGCAAAGTATTGAACATGACCACAGTCGTCTTAACATCGTCATGTAAATACGTGTCATCAAAGATTACTCAAAAATTGCTCATTATATCTCAATCATATTTAAAACGGACGACATGACAAGTATTAGCTTTTGATTTATACAAAAAAGATCAAAATCAGTGCACCCAGTAAAAAGATATAACGTATAATACAATGTAGGGTGACGAAAAAACCGTCAAGTAAATACGCAATATTAGATATAACTCACAAATTACTAATCAAATCTCAATTAAATTTGAATGGGACCACGTGACGAATAGTAGCTTTTAATTTATATAAGAAACGTCAAAATCGGTGCACCCAGTAAAAAGTTATGAGGTATAATACAACGTAAGGTGACGAAAATAATGTCAAGTAAATACGCGTTATCAAAGATTAATCAAAAAGTAGTTATCAGATATCGATAAAATTTATATGTGACCACATGATAAACATCAGCTTTCGATTAAAGTAAAAATTATCAAAATCGATACACCCAGTAAAAAGTTATTGCGGATTTTCAAGAGTTTCCCTCGATTTCTCTGGGATCCCATCATCAGATCCTGGTTTCCTTATCATGGTACCAAACTAGGGATATCCCCTTTCCAACAAAAAAAGAATTATCAAAATCGGTACACCCAGTAGAAAGTTATGTGGTATAATACAACGTAGGTCGACGAAAAAAGCGTCAAGTAAAAACGCATTATTAGATATAATTCGAAAAGTAGTTGTTAGATCTCAAATAAATTTAAATGGGACCAATCGGCACACACCACCTTTCGATTAAAACAAAATTTGTCGAAATCGGTCTACCTGGTCAAAAGTTCTGATGTAACATACATAAAAAAAAAAAAAAAAAAAAAAAAAAAAAAATACAGTCGAATTGAGAACCTCCTCCTTTTTTGGAAGTCGGTTAAAAACAATAGAAATCTTCAACTCACTACAAAAGGGATTTTCTTTAATGGCTAAGAGACAGCTTAGAGAGTGAGGATATACCCTATTGAAGTTGGTGAACCATCATTGAGGATGCGGAGATTAGCAGCATCAAATGTAATAATTTTTTCTGTTGGACACCATAACACATTAGATATAGCTATCAACGAGCAATGATACAGTTCAGTGCAGTTCTATTGAAATAATATAGGCCTTAAAATTCAACTATACTGATTGCTCACAAGGGTCTCAACAGTCATCTGACATATACCAGTATCCAACAGAGAAGTTCTGACTCGTTTTCTTTACATCAAACTTCACTTTTCAACCTAAATTACCAAAAATGTAACATCCCATTGTTGGGCATAGGCCTCTTTCCCCATATAGGAGAAGGATCAGAGCTTAATCCACCACGCTGTTCCAATGGGGGTTTGCGAATATATTCCCTACTATGAGTAACGATCGCTATCAGGTATACATTATAGCAACCAGGACCGATGGCTTATCGTAGTCTTTGAGGCACGGTGATGAGACCCACAAGGACTGCACAAACACACAGACCATGGCAAACATCTGTATCACTTCACTTCTTCACTTCAGCCTATGGCAGTCCACCGCTGGACATAGGCCTCCCCAAGTTCGCGCTAGACATCCCGGTTTTCCGCAATCCTCATCCAGCCTACACCGGCAATTTTACGTAGATCGTCGGTCCAGCGGGCCAGAGGACGTCCCACACTGCGTTTGCCAAGACGCGGTCTCCGCTCCAGAAACAAAAACATAAGAACTCCTAAGAAGACTCCAGAAAGAAAACATCTGTATGGCCAATACAAATGTTGAGGCCATGACAATATGCGGAAATCGAACCCTCAACCATAAGCGCAACAGCCAAAAACCAGTGCAGTGACCGTTGCGCAAACGCGTCGCGAATATGCAGTATAATGACACTTAAAGTTACTTACTGATAGGCTATCACTTATCAGCGAGATGAGAAACACACCATAATGTAAACAAAAGCCATACCGTCAGCTGTTCGTACTGGCTGTTCATTTCACTCAGCGTGTTTTGTATTTCTATAATTCTTTGCTGCGTCAGTTGTTTGAGGATGCTCTCCTGCGGCGTTTCCACTCCGCCTTCCGAGTTCCGTTTCTTGCGTTTGGGTGTCTCCACATTCTCTAGTAGAGCTCCATATTGTGCTGCACAGCTGGAATAGAGGTTTAACTCTAAGTACTAACAATCATTGTGCTGTGTAGTTATGGCAGTAATGAATATAACCACCCCCTCTCTTACCGTGTGTGTCGTAAGAGACGACTAAGGGATAACACAGTTCCACTACCACCTTGGAACTTATAAAGCCAACCGATGGGGGATAACCAACTGCTGCTTTAAAAAAAACAGGCTGAAGACAGGCAGCAGCGTCTTCGGTGCGACAAAGCCAGCCCCGCGGTCACCAACCCGCCTACCCAGTGTGGTGACTACGGGCAACACACATGAGTTCACGCCATTTTTGGCGCGAACTTGTAGAGGCCTATGTCCAGCAGTGGACTACAATAGGCTGAAGTGATAATGATGAGGATCATATGAGTGACTAACAATCACTACAGAGTATAGAGACAATACTAACAGATGTAACTGTATGTTGTTGTTGTTGTTGTTTTTTCACAGGCTTTTTTCTGCAACTCGACGTTTTTGCGTGACGTAGATGTAACTGTATTATTGATATTCAAATATTTTTTTTCATTTTGAGACTTTTTTAACTTAGTTACTAGTAATAGGGCATTGTCTTTTATTTTCATTGGATTTAATTAGTTTTTTGTGTATAATTTTCAGTATTTCTTTACTTCTTCTTCTTCTTTTTTAAAGACTATGGCTCCATCAGCTTTTCGCCGATGATTTTGCCAATGACAAGTACCTACTGAAAGTGTATAAGTCCGGAAACGGTCCGTTTTTGACAGTACAATAGTGGGATAAGCCGCTTAAACTGCAGTTAGTTGAAAATATTTGACATGACTATTTAACTTTAATTTATTGGTAAATTATAATTTTATATCATTGATTCTAATAAACTTAGCTAAGACAACACAAAAAGAAGATGGCACTAAAGTTAGAAGAAAACAAACATTGACCGGCCGCGGAATGTTTTTGGGAAGCATATCATATAGTGATACAGTTAATCTCAGACAATTAAAAAATAAATGATCGAGAGAGCCTTCCTCCAAGCCACATTCACATAAGGAACTATCACGAATGCGTAACTTAGCTAAGAACACAGGTGTGCAGGAGAAACCCAATCGTATACGGATAATTATCGACGTAGTTATTTTACCTAGGTCGGAGTATTTAAAAAACCATGGCTTGACAGGGATACACGGCTGGATATTGCCATAATATTTACCTGTAACTAGTCTTGAAGATTGCCATAATCTATCCCAAGATTTATCCAGGCATTGTTTAGCCAAACTTCTAAAGTCTCGGGTAAAGCATTTATTATATTTATCGCAGCCTAGGTGAATGGCGTCTTTTGCACATATGTCTGCCATCTCATTACCTGTTATACCGCTGTGACTCGGTATCCAAGCAAGCGCTACTTCAATATTCGACTGATGACATTTGAACAGTGTTTCTTTTATCTTTAGAGTAATGGGAAGATTATTTTTAGCATGAAATGGACTTTTCAATAAATCCTGGAGGCAGCTTCGAGAGTCAGTGAATACTACAGATTTATTAAGACCATGAGATTCAATATACAAGACAGCTTCCAAAATGGCAATACATTCACCTGAGAAAGTTGAGGAGAGAGGAGGCAGTTTGTAATTCAAGATAATATTGTATTTAGGAATCCAGACAGCAGAACCAACGTTTAACTCGGGGTTAATTTTAGATGAGTCAGTGAAGAAATGTAACCATTCTGACCAGTCCGAATCGATTATTCTATTAAACTCAAGTGCGGCGCCAGGTGATTCTTTAGTAATTCCTAGGTTCAGGATAATTCTAGGATGATATATCAAGGAATCGTAGCTATACGTGAATAGTGGATTTTTGTCAAACTGATATATACCATTGATGTTGATTTTAAGAAAAGATTTAGTAAGGGGGGGTTTATCTTTATAGGTCCAAAAATTTGAATTATTAATAAGCTGATTGAGATCATGGAGCTTATTAATTAAAGGGTGAGAAAAGTTTTGTACGGCATTAATAAGGAACCTGTCACATAAGAACTGTCTGCGGAGATGTAAAGGAGGATCAACCAATTCCACTTGAAGGGCATTAGTAGGAGACATTTTCATTGCTCCAGCTATAATTCGTAGGCATTTCGCTTGTAATCTAGTCCAATATGAGAGAGCAACCCTATTACATGGTTCCAAAACGAAACTTGCATAGTCAAAATGGCTACGTATAATCGCATTGTACAACAACTTCTGAGAATAAGGGTGCGATCCCCATCTAACGCCCGAGAGAGATCTTAGAATATTAATATTTTTTTCACATTTGTTAGAAATATAATTTAGATGTTGAACGCCCGACATTTTGGAGTCCAGTATGACTCCCAAAAATTTTACGTGATTCTGAATGGCAATAGGTTGACTATTGATGTGAAGAGACACGCTATCTGGGACAGAGCGTTTTCGAGTGAAAACGATGCCAGAGCATTTTGGGACAGACAAGGTAAGACCATGATCATTTAACCAATTATTTAAGTAGTACAGGGCAGAATTAAGTCTAGAAGTGGCCTCGGAAAAAGTTGAAGAACAAGAATAAAGAGCAATGTCATCAGCATATTGTAGAATATTGCAAAAACAGAGGACCGATTTGTCAAGGTCGTAAGTATACAAATTGTACAAAAGGGGGCTCAGAACGGAGCCCTGAGGAAGCCCTTTCCAGACTATTCTTTTTGGAAGTAATAAACCTTGGACGCGAACCGTGATGTATCGGGCAGAGTAAAGATTAAAAACAATATTGATCATTTTCATCGGCAAGTTTAAGTTAAACATTTTCTGACGGAGAATATGGAGCTCAACGTTATCGTATGCAGATGAGATATCAAGGAAGGCACCAATAACATGTTTCCCAGAGCTAAAGGCACGCCAAACATCGGTGGTAAAGATGCTGAGGCTATCTAAAGAGCCCATGCCCTTCCTAAAGCCAAATTGGTATTTAGACAAAAGGCCTCGACTCTCTATAAGCCACTCTAATCTATTTTTAATAAGGTGTTCCATAATTTTAGTCATAACAGATGAAAGAGCAATTGGTCTATATGAAGAAGGATTCCTGGGGTCTTTATTAGGTTTTAGGATAGGAATGATAATATGAGTTTTCCACGAATCAGGGACAATTCCGGAGCTATAGATTAAATTAAAGATATCAAGCAGATATAGTTTAACAGAAGTGGGGGATTTCATAATAAAGGAGTATGGGATACCATCGATCCCAGGCGAAGAATCCTTAAGTCCATCAAGGGCAGAAAGTAGTTCATTTAAAGAGAAGGAATCGTTGAATCTTTCGGAAGCCATGCAAGAGGGAGGACATAAAAAAATGTTTTCAGAAGGAACATAGGGAGGAGCTAGATTATTAACAAAGTTAGGTAACCAGTGAGAGGAATCGTTAGAAGAGACGATACGATCATCCTGAAAAATTTGTCTGAAAGATTTTATTTTTCTCCACACAAGCGAGGCAGGAGCTCGCGGTGACAAAGACTCGCAGAAGTTACGCCACCCACTAGTCTTTTTCTTTGAGAGTAAGCGCTTAGTCTTAGCAGTTGTTTTCTGTAAATTTAGGTAATTAATCATCGATAAATCAGAAAGATAGGTAACCTCAGCAGCCTTGCGTTTCCGAATACCATCTGTGCATTCAGAGTCCCACCATGGGGGCGAAGGTATTTTATCTAGAAAAGAATTTTTAAGTGGAATTGATTCATCAGCTGCAGAGGTTAGACACAAAATAAACAGATCATAACACAGTAAAAAATTATTGTCAGAGACCGGAGGAAGGGTAGCAATTTTAGAATCAAGAAAATATGAGAATTTACGCCAATCAGCTTTCTGAGTTCGGTATTTTAAGAGAGGAGGGAGAGGAGCCGATTTATTAGGAGCGGAATCAAAATTTATTAATATGGGAAAGTGATCACTACCGAATGAGTTCGGTAAGACCATCCACACGAAGGACATGACTAAACTCGGAGATGACGCGGAGAGGTCAACTGCACTAGGTTTTTCACTCGGGGCACCTCTTCTTGTCGGAGTACCATCATTTAAGACACATAAATTGAGATTATCAAAAAATGACAACAGTGATGAGGAATTTGAGTCACATTTACCGCAACCCCAGAGTGTGTGATGAACATTAAAATCTCCTAAGATGACAAGAGGAGACGAAAATGTGGATAAGATATTGTTTAATTCTGAAATTAATGCTGAACTAGGGTGTGGTAAATAGATTGAAAAAAATAATACATTAAATATTTTAGCACCAATTATTTGAAAACCAGGACCATGGTAAGGGATATGAATTTGCGAGAAGGTAACAGTTCTATCAATCAGAAGAGCGGACCCTCCGTAGCCATCATCTCTGTCATCACGTAAGCACAAGTAGCCAGGTACTCTAAATATAGAACGAGGCTGAAGCCTAGATTCTGAAAGAGCAAATATTGCAGGTTTATATTTATTGATTAAATAAATTAGTTCATGTTTTTTATTTCGAATACTTCTACAATTCCATTGAATGATCGTGCGACCCAGCATTTTTATTAACTAAAGTAGATATAAAAGTTTGCAATAAACTTAGGACATTGTTCGGTAAAGCGTCTCCAAACTTAGAGATCATGTTGACAAGAGCGCAGACCAAAATCTCAATTAAATTATCGTTAGGAGTTAAATTTGGGGTTGGCTCAATCATTTGGGGATTAGGAAAAGCACAACCGTTAGGCATGGTAGATTTAGGAGAGTTGGTGAGGGAGGAATGAGCATAAACATCATAAGAGGGGCGCAAAGGGGTACTAGGACGAGGAGTACTGAACACCGTTTTACGGTAGGAGGTAGAGGGAATGGTAGGAGAGCTTTGGGATTGGTGAGTGATTTGAGGAGAAGGATCTGTAGGAGAGCTTTGGGATCGGTAAGTGACTTGAGGAGAGGGCTCTAGCCTAGGCGACGCTTGAGAAGCTGCAGCATAGGATAGCCGGGGCAGATGAGGGACACGTGATGAAGCCTCTGTGTAACCAATACTCTCTTTGGTCATAATTAGTTTAATTTGCTTTTGCCTTTCATGCTCCGGACATTTTGAAGATTCTGTAGCCTTATGATTGCCTCTGCAGAAAAGACAAGAGACATTTTCATCTGAGACAGAGCAGGTTTCGCCAGAGTGAGGTTGAGCACATTTGTAGCATCGGGGGGTGGAACGGCACTGGCCCTTAGTGTGACCGAAACGGCAACAAGCAAAGCATTGGATGATCAGTAATTGGTACAAAGAAACAGGAAGGGATGCGTGAAAACAAAAAACTCTCTCAGGTAAATTCTGTCCAAGAAAGGTTAGGGCAACTGTAGTAGTAGGTATCCATTCCATTCATTTTCATTTTTTTATTTAGGCGACGAGCTTTGATGACTTTACCGCAGTTATGAGGGTATTCCATTCCCTCAACCATATCTGATAAAGACCATTCAATGGGGACAGAGCGGACCACGCCAGTCCTCGTGACTTGATATTGTGGGATAGAAGCCTCGTAGTTATTTGCGGATAGAATAGGATTATGGACAAATAAATTTGCTAGATCAGCCGACAAAAAATCTACAGAAATCCTATTTCTGCCTAGGTTTTTAATGCCTCCGTTAACAATTCCATTTATGGAGTTCTTATGAAGGAACTGTGCGAAATTGAGAAGGCGAATGGATGGGCCAGATTTTTGCACAGATTCCAATTTAGAAATATGAACAGAAAAGGGACCTTTATCATCCTGATTATAAGCAACTTTATTACCTGTGAAATCTAGATCAGTATAAGTGTCTTGCACAGAGGCAGACGGAGGAGAGGCTTTCTTTACACTTTCAGGATCAGGATCCATTGACAAGTGCCTTTTATTGCCGCCAACGCCGCCACCTCCCCCATCAGGAGGAGGTGAAGCGTCCCACTCCATATTAGGGAATACCACTTATTACATAAAATAAAAACAGCACTACTATTCAAAACAAACCGGCACAGTATACAAAATTCAACAATAAACACAAAAATTTCCACCAAATAATAGGAAAGATACACTAGCACGTGTTGACTCTCACCTACCCTCAAACGAAAACTCCAGTATTTCTTTAATAGATAATTGAAATTATTCATTGAATGACTGTCAATCATCTTATCCCACTGTTGGCCTAAGGCCTCTTTCTCTATGTAAGAGCGAATTGCTTAGATAAAGTATGTTTGTGTGTAACTTCTGAACGAATGCCCTAATTGCAATAACTAATTTTTGTTGATTATTGTCAAGACGAGGTTTGTATGAAAGGAAACTTAAGAAAAAATATATGACGGTTTTATGTTCATCAATCCAGCCAGTATTACATTATATTAATAACATAGATTAAACATTAATTAAGAAAATGCGGAGCAGTAGGTTAGCGTGGTATAAGCATGTAATGAGGCGGGACGAACGTTACATTGGTATAAGAATATTAGGGATGAATGTCGAAGGACGAAGAGCGATCGGCAGACCAAAAAAGTGATGGATGGATTGTGTGGGTGAGGAGATGAGAAAGAAAGGAGTAAGCACTGAAGTGACAAATAATAGAGAGGAATGGAAGAGGAAAACATGTTGTGCCGACCCTACATAAGAGGGATAAGGGCGGGGAGATGACGATAGATTAAACATATTTATCTGGTTTACCAAAGCTTATCTCGTACTTTTAATCTGAGTAATAAACCTTTTTAGGTGACACATACTTGCTGATATTGTTTGTTATTATTGTTTATGGTTTCTGATGAGTTTTTTTATAAACTTTCATATTACGCAACGTAGGTTGAATGAGAACTACACACAACACACAGGATATACTACTACAAACAGGATATTTGACGGGAACCTAGCGAAGCCTATATCTAGAAGTGAACTGCAACTAAGCGAAAAGTTGGTACCTACTACATTCTTTTCTAATGCTCACATTTATACATAGGCTATTATTTCTTATTATTATTGTATTGTTTTGTAGTTTTGTATTTCATCAGACTATATTATTTTAGTTTTTGATTTGTATTAAATTATTACTCTTAAATAAATGTTTTTGCGTCTGCAACATTTCTGACGTCCAGAATTGAAGTCTGAATTTTTCTTCATACTTTTGTCTAATAAATACACTAGCATAAATAGCTAAATAAATATCATATCCTAAAAAGTAATATCACTCTGACGTAAGTTATAACCTATGCTGTATAATAAATACCATACATAAATAAATACAAACCTTTTTTGCGAGTACCAATCCGGGGGTCTATTCGGTTCACCGACTGTTTTTAAAGCACGAGATACGGACATCCAGTTTTGGTCGCCGCTTCTTACGACTGCTGAAGCGAGGCATAGCTGTTCCCTTACATTCCACGTATCCAAAGGCACTCGTTTCAACTGTAAACGCTCTTGTACCGAACTCATTGTAGATATGCAGTTAAAAACTGTTTTATAGTAAATAACTTGTTAAAAACATTGCTTGGCGTCTAACCCGGGACAAGCTGTCAAGGAAACTATTTTGACGTTAGCATGCTGTACCAAAAATCGGGTGCGTTCCACTAAAGACCCGCAATGCCATCGAGCATCGACCACGACCATAGAAATTTCCGTTCTACTAACGTAAAAAATGCAGTGGGCGTTGTAGGTGAATCTATTAAATGGAACGCATATCCAAGCACTGTCAAGTATCAACTGTGTGCTCGCACTCGTAATATGGTGGCATGGTAAAAACATGCAGCTGTGGGGTTGTAAGTAAATATTTCGTATGGATTGAAGTAAAACTTAATTTAACTTGGATTCTCGGGAATTTATCGTTGCGTTTTTGCAGAATCAAATGAAGCTTAACCACGTTTACGCTTCAGCTTTTAATATCCTACTGCTGAGCATAGGCCTCTTGGCTAAGATCTAGACTAGGTAAAACCGAATTAGAAAAACCGAATTATGGGGTTTTTGGGTGTGGAGGGTGGAGGTTGTAGGGGAATATATACAAGGTAACACTGTCACACCTCAAAACCCCATGGTTATGGAGATATCCATGGTTAAAGTTTTGAGGTTAGAAGAAGAATTTAAAGCTATTATAATACCTTTGAGCTCGCACTGTTTGCATTGTGTGACAAATCGACACTTTTAAACAAAATAACGCGTCATACATAATATTCTAATAAAATTAGTAACATTGCGTGCTAGAATATAGGTTTAGAAATTCGAAAAATACCCAAAACCGAATCGGAGCACCCCACTGTCCACGTGGTCTTGGTCTGTCCTACCCCTAGAGTGTTTTTTTTTTGTGCCGCGGAGGCGTGGAGGGAGGGCAGCCCTTCCGCCCTTGCGTGCCGGAGCCAAGCGTTCCTCTAACTTTCGAAATTCTTCTTCTAACCTCAAAACTTTAACCATGGATATCTCCATAACCATGAGGTTCTGAGGTGTGACTGTGGTACCAGGGGTAGCGTTCCCGACCCTCTCCCCCCCCCTTCCCCCCACGCTCCCGAAATTCGGTTTTACCTAATCTAAAGCTTTACTGGCCTCTTTCCCCATGTAGGAGAAGGATCAGACCACGCTGCTCCAATGCGGGTTGGCAGATATATTTCCTACTATGAGTAACGGTCGCTATCAGGTGTACATGATAACGACCGGGACCGACGGCTTAACGTGCTCTCCGAGGCACGGTGGGGAGACTCACAATGACTGCACAAACACCTAGACCACGGCAAACACTTGTATGGCCAATACAAATGTTTGTCATGTCCGGGGATCGAACCTGCAACCGCCAGCGCAACAGGTACAATCCAAGGCTATAACCGTTGCGCCAACGCGGCGTCTAACCACGTTTTAGGAAAGCCAATTCTGGCCCACCTATATTTTGTGGGCGAAGTGGGCGCGATGTTGTCGCAAACAGTGGAGTCATCTATGACATCAACCGTTCGCTCGCGACGACCACGGGCCTTAGGTGGAACGATAGAAATGGCATTACGATCGTTGCGGTCGCTTAGTGGAACGCTCCTAATGTGTCTAATGTATAGTCGACGACTCTACTTGATGATTTTACGTACATGATATTTTACGTACTGTTATTATTATTGCAGTTTGCTATTATTATTACTATATCATCAATTACAATGAAACATCTGTCAATATAATCAACTACAATTAAGCGTCTCCACCACACCACGTGATCGCACACAGCGATAGCAGTAACATAGAGCGGCGTTGACGCGAACGTAAAGATGACTTTATCATACTAATCTCTCACCATTGAAATTGGGCTTAGTTCCCTAATCTGTATATAAGACCGTAATACTCATATACATCACGGTTATCGAGTGAACATGGTGATAAATAGAGAATATGCATATCACACGACAGTAAAAATTGTCAATTTAATTATTTTAAGGGAACACTCATATTAAAAAATAAAACAAAATACTGGTTTAGCTTTATTTTCATCCGACTTCAAAAAAGGAGGAGGTTACTCTATTCTGGAATAACAGCCAAAGAATGGAACTCTCTACCAACGTCTGTGTTTCCAGAAAACTATACCCTGGGGATCTTTAAGTCGCGAGTGAATAGGTTACTTCTAGGTAAGCGTGCTCCATCTTAGATCGCATTTTCACTTATCATCAGGTGAAATAGTGGTCAAACGCAAGCCTATCATTGTATAAAACAAATCACGATCTGATGTTGGGATCTCAGAGAAATCGAGGGAAACCCTCGAAAATATGCGTAACTTTTTACTGAGTATACCGATTTTGATAATTTTTAATTTAATCGAAAGCCGATGTTTATCATGTGGTCACATTTAAATTTCATCGAGATCTGATTACAAATCTTGGAGTAATCTTTGGTAATGCGTATTTACTTGACTATTTTTTCATCTATCTAAGTTGTATTACTAGTCGATGTAATTGAAGTCGGTTTTTTTTCGTTTGCCAGCAAACACAGTTATAAATAATCAGATTATTATGATTTTCAATAAAATAAAACATCAAAATACACAATCGCAGTCCATTGATGTCTATAGGCCTCCACAAGTTCGCGCAAAAATTGCGCGCACTCAATTGTGTTGCCCATAGTCACCACGCTGGGCAGATGGGGTAAAAATAGGAATAATACCTTAATAAAGTTCTTCCTCATCTTGATATCGATGGGTCGATTTTAGAAGATACATCAGTATTTTCCAGTACGAGGTCATTCGTTCTTGCAATGTGAACGTAGCTTTGGTACTGCTAAACGGTTGATAAGAAATAAAGACAGAATATATACCCCCGAAGAGTAAAACGTTATAATTTCCACGGCCAAAAAGAGGGGACTTTAATTTACAAACATCGCTTCTGAAGATATCCTAGACTTCAAGAACACTTAGCCATTGTATTACAAAAAGACATGTAAGTTAGTAAATAAAACTTCAACTTATACCATTTTGAAGTATCGACACTTGACTTATAGTGCGTCACACAAGGGTTATTTGACTACACGTGAGCATATCATCACTTATTACCCCAGAAGAGTAATGTGCAGCCTGCATTACCTACAGACAAAACATATGCTGGTAAAATACCCATCAATCACAAGAAAATTGCAGACATAAACATACCGCAGATCGTTCAGTACATACCGCATGAAAAGAAGAATTTCTACGAAACCATACTGAGATAGTCAACAACGAATAACGAAAAGCCTGACCATTGTAAAGAATAGTTTTATGGTGTTAATTTTTATTAAGTTACAAGTCTTTATTACAATGAACAACAACTTTTCTTGTACTTATTCTTTTATTTATTAGATTTTCATTTCATCGATTGTATAAAGAGAATAAATCCAACTGCTTTAAACAAAAAAATCTCAAAAACTAAAATTAATTGATGGCGTCTTATAAGTCCATAAAAGTCATTAGATGTTAAAAAATAAAATATAGAAGTTACACAGTTTTTTTCGATTTCCATAAAAACAACTTTTGGAATTATTTCCTTTATACAACTGGTGGTTCAATTTTTATCACAATTGCCACATATTCATGCAAAAGCTCTTTACAATTCACAATAATTTATTGACTTTCAGTTTCTTTCAGTTATTTCACAGTAAGAAGGTCATATATGTTTGTTAATGTTTTTCGAACTAGGCATACTTCACGCTCTCTGTAATTGCTCACTTCTTATCATACTTTTGGTGATGTTAGTGCTATTTCGGTCGATATAATTTGTCGTTTATGAGCGGATATTTTTTCACCTATATTCTATTAGAAGATGGCGCTCCTTTCTTTTACACTCCATGACTATGTTTGTTCTTAGACACAAGCTAGCGCCATGACACCGTGTAGCCGTTTTGGCGCACCATTTGAAAAAATGTCAGAAAAATACTTTTAAACTTCCTTAAACTAAGTTTATTACCAAAATAAAGATAATTTCGTAAATAGTAAATGTGTACCCACGTTTTCAAAATCTTTCGTCACGCCTATTACGAGTATATTCAGCTAATTGTAAAAAAAAATTCGTTTTTACCAAAATAGAAAAAATCGAGTGTCGATTTTCAAGGGTGAAATATCGACTCAATGAGTCTGAGGAATCGATTCTTTGATTTATCGATTCCAGATTCAGATCGCCATGCCCCATGTCATATTGTATATATTCTTTGCCCCATGCCTAACGCTGAGCAGAGACCTACCCCACCCCAGCCTGCAAAATAATGATATTTGTAATAAAAAAAATACTAATTGATAGATTTTGAATTGCTCAATTCAACTACGTTGTTCTTTTAAATTGCTCACCTCAAATTATTTAATTACAAATCAAAAAAGTCGTTGAAAAATATTCTTTTATCAATATTTTCAAACTCCTGTATCTTTTGATGTATACAATATTTTAAATTGCTCAACGTATTAAAACCCTGCTGAATTTGCATTTATAATTGCTCAAGTACAGATTTGAACAGCTCAACTTTCCTTAATTTTTAAATAAATATATAAAGTTGGAACAAATTTAACGTTTATATCGACAAAGTGAGCGCTGCAGATGCGCATAGACAATGATGGGAAGCCAAAAAAATTGCGGATATTCGTAATAAAAAGATGCTAATCGTTCGATTTTCAATAGCTCAATTCAACTACGTTGGCCTTTTAAATTGCTCACTTCAAATTATTTAATTAAAAATCAAAAAAGTCGTTGAAAAAAATTCATTTATCAATATTTTCAAACTCCTGTATCTTTTGATGTATACAATATTTTAAATTGCTCAACGTGTTAAAACCCTGCTGAAGTTGCATTTATAATTGCTCAAGTACAGATTTGAACAGCTCCACTTTCCTTAATTTTTAAATATATATAAATTGTTTGAACAAATAAAATAATGATATTTGTAAAAAAAAAATACTAATCGATACATTTTCAATAGCTCAATTCAACTACGTTATCCTTTTAAATTGCCCACCTCAAATTATTTAATTATAAATCAAAAAAGTCGTTGAAAAAATTCATTTATCAATATTTTCAAACTCCTATATCTTTCGATGTATTCAATATTTTAAATTGCTCAAAGTGTTGAAAAACTGCTCAAGTTGCATTTATAATTGCTCAAGTATAGTTTGGAACAGATCCACTTCCCTTAATTTTTAAATATATAAATAGTTTGAACAAATTTATCGTTTATATCATAAGACAGGTGTACGCTGCGCGTGCGCATAGACAATGATGCGAAGCCAAAAAATTGCGGATATTCGTAATAAAAAAGATACTAATCGATAGATTTTCAATAGCTCAATTCAACTACGTTGTCCTTTTAAATTGCTCACCTCAAATTATTTAATTACAAATCAAAAAAGTCGTTGAAAAATATTCTTTTATCAATATTTTCAAACTTCTATATCTTTTGATGTATACAATATTTTAAATTGCTCAACGTGTTAAAACCCTGCTCAAGTTGCATTTATATCAAGTTGCATTTTTTTTTACAAATATCATTATTTTATTTGTTCAAACTATTTATATTTATTTAAAAATAAGGGAAGTGGATCCGTTCAAAACTGTACTTGAGCAATTATAAATGCAACATGAGCAGTTTTTTAACACTTTGAGCAATTTAAAATATTGTATACATCAAAAGATATAGGAGTTTGAAAATATTGATAAATGAATTTTTTTCAACGACTTTATTGATTTTTAATTGAACAGTTTAAGGTGAGCAGTTTAAAATAACAACGTAGATCAATTGAACTATTGAAAATCTATCGATTAGTATTTTTTTTTTTTTTACAAATATCATTATTTTATTTGTTCAAACAATTTATATATATTTAAAAATTAAGGAAAGTGGAGCTGTTCAAATCTGTACTTGAGCAATTATAAATGCAACATGAGCAGTTTTTTAACACTTTGAGCAATTTAAAATATTGTATACATCAAAAGATATAGGAGTTTGAAAATATTGGTAAAAGAATATTTTTCAACGACTTTTTTGATTTTTAATTAAATAATTTGAAGTGAACAATTTAAAAGGCCAACGTAGTTGAATTGAGCTATTGAAAATCGAACGATTAGCATCTTTTTATTACGAATATCCGCAATTTTTTTGGCTTCCCATCATTGTCTATGCGCATCTGCAGCGCTCACTTTATCGATATAAACGTTAAATTTGTTCCAACTTTATATATTTATTTAAAAATTAAGGAAAGTGGAGCTGTTCAAATCTGTACTTGAGCAATTATAAATGCAACTTCAGCAGGGTTTTAACACGTTGAGCAATTTAAAATATTGTATACATCAAAAGATACAGGAGTTTGAAAATATTTGTTTTTTTTTTTTTAAATTTTGATTTTTAATTATATATTTTGAGGTGAGCAATTTAAAAGGACAACGTAGTTGAATTGAGCAATTCAAAATCTATCAATTAGTATTTTTTTTATTACAAATATCATTATTTTGCAGGCTGGGGTGGGGTAGGTTGAGCAGAGGGGGAACCATAGATTATACACTTATATACTGGTTGGGGAACGTTGACTAAAATGTCTAAAACAATGTTGCCGTTTTAGCCATTTTGTGGCTAGATCTAGCGGATTTTCAACGGTTTTAGCCAAAAAACAATCCATTTTAGCCACCAAAATAAATCTAGCTACTTCTGGCTGCTTTTTAGATTGTTACTACATACATATTTTTATTACTATAAAAAGGCTACCGACTAATACATACCACCATACGGTACCAATACTACCAAACTAAAATACGTAGTTAATTTTAGGCAGCACCAATAATGTCCGCATTATGGCAGGAGGATTCCCGAATGAATGTTTGTTTATCTTCAACGTAATTAAGGTTCGATCGAATGAAAATGGACCGTATTGCTACTGCTGTTGAGCCTAATTTGTTTTGCATAACGTCAATACTACTCATGACAAAATGTCAAACGGAGCGCAATGTTGTTATTGCTTACGCATACGCATTTTTTTTAAATTTAAGCGTGTGAAACCGCGGGGCACAGCTAGTATATTATAGATAGTAATTCAAAGTAAAGTAAAGTCGTCGTAGTTTTTTTAGGTGTATTTCAAAACGAATTCAAGTTCCAATTAAGCATCAGCACAATTTAGCATTGTGTTCCACTGAGTCATATTTCGAAAGTGATTTATTTACAAAACTGGCATCTTTTTTCTTTGATGTAGCCACAAACTAGATTGTCCTAACGCACAGAGTATTATAGTAAATTAGTAATAGTTCACAGAGTATAGCAATACTTACAGAAATCCTAACGGCAGCGTTGCAAAAGCTACCGATTTATCGGTAGATCTACCGATTTTGGCCCTTGTCTACCGATATACCGATTTAGCAGTGCTATCTACCGAATTTTTGAATTTTCAACTAATGTAAAATAATTTTCTAAAAAAAAGGTAAAATAATATTCTTAATACGGTAACACTAAAAGAAAACGGTAACACAAAATCAATGAACTGGGACTTCCCGAAATTCTTCGCACCACGTCGAATATGACCGTTCAAATCCGCGGTCTGTTACAACAAATTGTACTAACACGTCATATAATAGAGTTTATTATTGTCTGGTGAGTTTACTAGGGAAAATCCCTGAAGATAACTTTCTTCGGGTTTGTTTCTTGAATTAGGTATAAGATTAGTGATGGATTATTTTTGGATTATATCGATGGATTAGAATTAGTATTCGGATTCATTATTGACATGGGAAGATTCAATTCGCATTTAACAAATTAAATGTAGTTGCGAAATTTTGTGAGGTGTTAAGTCAATTCATCGCTAATTCATACTTCTTTCGCGACAGAGCTGCGGCTTTCGCTGTAGAGTGAGTGTGTGAGTGAGAGGAGTGATATGTTTAGCAAATAAGGCTGTTGGTTTTGTAAACAAAATAAATAAATTACTTCTTTCTGTCTCCATTGTATGGACTACTTCTATAATTAATGTTTCTTAGTGATAAAACGTATTGCTTTTGAGTATTTTCTTTTTCTGTAATGTAAAATAATTATAATTATAAATGGAACAAAAATTTGCACGCCGTTTAAGGTAGATTATATGAGACATTGTAACTAATAACATCTTATGTATTAATATATTCATGAAAATAAAGAATTTGATTTAATTCAACGGAACAAATTTAAATAAATGAACGCTTTATTGACTTAAAATACTTTTGTTTTACTCCGAGTAAAAATCTACCGATTTCTACCGATTTTTCGGAGCTAAATATACCGATTTTTTATTTTACACTTTTGCAACACTGCCTAACGGCAACACTGGTCTAAAACCATGCCATCGTTTACGGACGAGGCTACGTTTATTAAGCTTGGTGTTTTTAACTTGTTTTTAAGGTACATAATGAACATTGGTGGAGTCCGTGGAGCCATTCTAATCCATACGTAAGGTGACATGACGCTTATCAACATAGGCTTAGTGTTAACGTGTGGCTGGTGTTTTAATTAACTGTCTGTCAGGTCCGTATTTCATTGCAAGAAGACTCGTGTGTGTCATATTTAGACATTTTAAATAATGCTATGAACGATATGCTCGATGATGTACCACTGAGTAATCACCAAAACTTATTTTTGCAACTAACTATCAGACGAAAGCTCAGAGATCGCTGGATAGGGCGCAGAGAGCCTGTGCCATGGCCAGCTCGGTCTCCAGATCTCATGCCACTGGACCTTCCCTACTATTACAATGTACTCTGTAACCATGGATATCTCCATAACCATGGGGTTTCGAAGTGTTGCGGTGTTACCTTGTATAGCTTCCCCTACACCCTCCGCCCTCCACACCCAAAAACCCAAAAATTCGGTTTTTCCTACTCTTGAGCTTAGCCTGTAAACGTGCGGAACTGCGTATCACACGAGAAGGAACTCACTTTGAACATTTGTTAAGGTTAGTGTAGTCGTAAGTGTTAAGGTAGTTTAATGATTTACAATCGTAAATAGGTGTGATTCCATTTTTAAATACGCCGGCAATACCGAGATAAAGTTTGTTCAACAAGAAGAGATAACAAACGTAAACAAAGCCCATCATTTTTTCGTAGCAACGATGGAACAAACAAAATATAATCTATCTCTTTCTATCTTGTTTGTTTCCTATCTGCTGCACGTCTCTCTGTCTCTGCAAGGTCGAACGATATTTTAACTGGCTTAGAAAACATTAGGATCGCGGACGGCCCTTTGATTTTGTATTATTTATTTTTATTTAATTCCGTGTCCTGTGCTGGGGGTGATTTTTATATTTTGATAATTATTATTTAAGAATTATCAAATCTTATATAAATAATTATATTTAATTAAGTAATTACCAAAATATAAATATATTTACATTTTAAAAATTAGTGTAAGTATAAAAGCCAAGTAAAGGTAGTTTCAAAGCCTTGCATAGTTGAATGACCTCGCATTTGGTTTGTTTACGTTTGGTATCTCGGCTCATTGAACGCACTATAGGTAAATAGTTCATATTAATTTTTCTCGCAAGTTCACATTATTTACTTAGACAACAAATTTGTTGCTTCATCACCATCATCACTTCAGCCTAATACAGTCCACTGCTGGACATAGCCCTCTACAAGTTCACGCCAAAAACGTCGTGAACTAAGGCGTTGTGCCTATAGTCACAACGCTGGGCAGGCAGGTGCGTGACCGCAGGGCTGGCTTTGTCGCACCGAAGACGCTGCTGCCCGTCTACGGCCTGTGTATTTCATAGCCAGTAGATGGATGGTTCAGCCTGAAACATCCCACTGTTGGGCATAGGCCTCTCTCCATGTAGTAGGATCGGAGATTAATCCACCAAGCTGCGCCAATGCGTTCTGGCAGATAAATAACTAATATTTTTAACTCATAATTTTTTCCAGGTGTGCTGACTACATACAATCACTGCATGCTAAGAAAACATGTCTGCAATGCAATGCCATCACCACCACACACCATGTGAAACGAATATACATGTGAAACATAGTACTTATAACTGATGACTGTAATACCTCTTTTATATGATATAGTACTTATAACTCAGTTTATGACTGTAATACCTCTTTTATATGTTATTTGTACATACAGAGTGTATACAAGCGAGAGGTATTAAATTAAATCACATACACTACATACTGTTTGTATCACAAAAACGAGTAATTGAAAATAATTGTTAACTACAGGCTTAAAAAAATTTGATCTTGATAAATAAAAGTATTATATCAGTGATTAATGATTTGAATAAGATATAAAAATGTAGGTATATTGATTATTTAAATATAAATTATAAATGGTATATAGATACATGGTATGGTTGTATACTATACATAATTCAATGCCTTTTGTGTAACATTTTTTGTCAGCCATAATATAACAAATATTGTTTGTATATGTATTTTATAAGAAATGATAAGATGGCATTTTACTCGATCTTACACCTTGATCTATTTATTATTAAACACCTAAAGATTAAGTGAAATATTAAAAATGACGAAGATGAAAAAAAACAAGTGTTATGTAAATTATTGAAAGATAATTTTAGGTTTTGCGTATTTTAAAATAGTATTTTTAGTCGCGTTAGCGCAACGGCCAAAGTACTCGACCCGGGGAGGGGGGGAGCAACTATCGTACTTGTTCTCCCGGTATATCCGGCGAGTGGCTCGAGAAGGGCGGAGAATATGTTTGGCCCGAGAAGCGAAGATGTTGGGCGGTGTTATTTGTGTCTCGGGAGCAAATAGCTCCGATGCGGAGATGAGGTCGAGGTCGCCATTCGACTCTGACTCATCGCGCTGTAGTGGGAGATTCTGGAGGAAACGCTAGCGTGAAGTGGATGACGGCACGTCTTAGGCGGACAGCGATGACGCTGCCAGTAAGGTGTCCACCGCATGGATAGGTCCCGGCCGCCCATCCACGACTTGGCATTACATTAGCCTCGCAAGGGCCCTAGAAAAAGAATGTAGGGGTCCTGAGGTGAGCTCTCGCTAGCTTTACACCGGCGTCGGGAGGGCGATGGCGATGTGCGGTTTTCCCGTCTAGGCCGACGCCCTTGATTGCGAAAACGTCGCTTTGTCTAATAAACCTAATCGACACAAAAGTTGTAAACAAAAACTTTTATCTAAAACAGCATGTTCACAAATAAAATCCTTTAGGGATATAAGTTTAATTTAACCTTGGTATCATTAAATACAAAATATTGTAATGAATGCATCTAGACCTACGGTTAGAACATAAAATTAATAAGAAACATAAATGAGTTTTATTTAATCTTGGTATTAACCTTTTGACCGCCGTAGTCACCTATACTTGACAAGGGCTCGCGAGTCCTGTGCGCCAGCGACGTCTATAGGTGACAAAAAACCCGGACCACAAAAATATTAAATAAAATTATTAAAAAAATATTTCTAGTATTTTAATTCAACATTTATGAAAATAGAATATCCCCGCAACATTTGAGTATAAAAAACAAGTCTTTTAGAGCTACACGTACTGAGAAACATTGAAATAAAAACATGCATTCTTATTCCACGTAAATGATATGTCCAGAACGCCGAAGTCATCTATAGTTGACCGCTAGGGATGTGACGCAAGAGGTATAAATAAATAATAAATAAATAAATATTTACAACATACACACACGGTCATCTGTTCCTAAAGTAAGCAACTTAATGCTTGTGTTATAGGTAACAGCTGACTGGTATAGCTATATTTTTTTTTGATAAGCATACATATAAATAAATATATATTATACCCAGACTCGGGGTGGGAATCAAACCCATAACCTCCGGAGCAGAAAGCACCACTGACCTGTAGTCACTACAAACTGCGCCAACGGGCTAGTCAAAATGGTATAGATGATTTATATATTCTTTATTCCACTTTAAAAAAATCATAATTACAAGTCATTTTTGCAATTAGCTATTCAAAATTCAACTCAAACGTGTTATATTTTCTATAAATAATTTAATATTTGAATAAAACAGAAGGTAAAAAACATAAAACTATCATCAGCTAACACATAAATAGCAAATGAATAAAAAATCAAATCAACTAAAATCAATCAAATCGCCATAATAAATCTGATATCTCAAATCTGGCGCATCTCTAGCGCGTAGTCATTAATCCGTTCTCTACACGCCGTTGTCAAGTATAGACGACACGCTGATGACGTCATAAGCGAATAGCGAGAAAACTAGTGAAGTGCAAGACGAGCGATACCTTAGAACATCGTCGCATTTTGGAAGGCGTCGATGATTTTAATAATATACAATAAAATATATATATATTTTTCATTTTTTTTATCTAAGGTTAAGAGCGAAATTACGATTTTCTTTCTCATTCTCAAACTCATCTGGCAGCATCAATATCCTCTCTAACCCCCACTCTCATAAAAGCTTTTTTTCTAAGACCCATGTCGTGTCGTGTGTCGTGAAATATTTGATTTGAAATATTGCTACTTACTCAGTACTGTTTTAGTACTATTTGCTACCTAAGCAAAAAAAATATTTAATGCATGTAAATATTTCTTTTAAACTAAGGCTGGCATCGACCGCACCGATTATATTAATTTGCTTCATTGGATCAATTACTGAGTTGGGGAACAATGGAACACGGGGCACTATGGAACAGTGTCGATAAAAATTTGAATTCTAAACTAATTCGTGTGGTAACGCTTCGACCAATTACAGCGCGTAGGGACTCTTGAAAATCCGTAATAACTTTTTACTGGGTGTACCGATTTTGATAATTTTTAATTTTATTGAAAGCTGATGTTTATCATGTGGTCACATATAAATTTCATTGAGATCTGATATCTACTTTTTGAGTAATCTTTGATAACGCGTAGTTACTTGACTATTTTTTCGTCGATCTACGTTGTATTCGAGCAAACACAATTATTCTTGTTTAAAAGTTGAGATTTCTTTTCAAAGTACTTTCTTTTTAGTAAAAAAGTTTAAAGAATAGGTAAATGATATTTTTTTTCATTAATATTAATCATTTGAGACGAGACAATTGTGTGGAAAGTTCAAAAAATAACCTAAGTTTTTATAAAACTCGTTTAAAACGTTGGCCTTATGGCTATGGAACGGGGCGCAGTGGAATACTGTTCTAATGAACCTTAAATAATAAACTATTATCTAATAAGATAATAATTGTGTTTGCAGGCAAACGAAAAAAACTAACTTCAATTATATCGACAAGTAATACAACGTAGGTAGACGAAAAAATAGTCAAGTAAATACGCATTATCAAAGATCAATCAAAAAGTTGTAATCGGGTTTGGATGAAATTTAAATGTGACTACATGATAAACATCGGCTTTCGAATAAATTAAAAATCATCAAAATTGGTGCACCCAGTAAAAGTTATGCAGATTTTCGAGATCTCATTATAAAATCCTGGTTTCCTTAGCATGGTACTATACCGGGGTTATCTCCTTTCCAACAAAAAAAGAATTATCAAAATCGTTTCATAAACGACAAAGTTATCTCCGAACATAAATAAAAAAAATATAAAATATATATCGAATCGGTCGAATTGAGTAACCTCCTCCTGTTTTGAAGTCGGTTAAAAAATTACAAATTTGAATTCGGTTAATTTTTTTCTAAATTACTTTTCATGTATATATCGATTCGAATCGAAATCGATATATAGCCTGCGGCTTCCTTGCGTGCGACACAGGACGTCTCTAAAGAGAGTTTCATAACCGTAGGTCAGCTGCGCCGTAGTCGTCCAGTCGTGACAATGACGTCATGGCGATAGAAAAGAGTGTTGTGCTTTACTACGATTATTTTTGTAATGTTTGTTTTTTATTTATGTTGTTGTAAGTATATATAACGAGTGCAAGATAACACAAGAAAAATATTAAAAAATAAACCTTCCTAGATTATATAAGTAGTCATTTATTGCATAAAAACCAACAAAAACAAGTCACTGTGTGGTACTCGATAACGACTCTTGGCAGCACTATTTTTTTCGTAGGTATTTTTGTTTATTTTATGCCTTGGCGTACAGGGCACGGGAATGGTTTTGAGGCGTGGCGGTCAAAAGGTTAATAAATACAATACTGTAATTAATGCTCTAGACCTACAAGTCAAGTAAGAAGACAAAATTAATACATGAGAAATTCAATTCCGTACAATAATAAGACTCAAAAAATTCATTGTATTTTGTGGTAACACAATGTTTGACCACAAAAAGATCCATTTGTATACAAGAGATGAGGGTGAGTCTAGAAGTATAATTGATTTTGTAATAGTGGATGAAAGACTGAGGAAGAAAGGGCTAGACACTCGGGCACACCGCGGTGTAGGCCTCGACACAGACCACTTCCTGGTCGTAGCCCGAATGCGTGGCCTCTTTAAACGGTGGCGACACCGAAGGGCCGAGCCTATGAGTGTTTTGGACAGAGTGAAAGTGGAAAACCTACAAGAAATGGAAAAGAAAGACGACTATGTAAATAAACTGAAAGAAAGTTTTAAAGGCATAGAAGAGATAGGTGCGATTGAAGATTCGGAACAACATACCCCCCCCCCCCACTAATTAGGAATACACAAAGTTTTCTCAAGTATAAATTAAAACTGAAAGAATATATCGCACCACTAGATGAAAACTAAAGGAACTCAAAAAACCTATTTTTTCAGAAATGACTAAAAACTGATTTCGGAATATTTACTTGAGATATCGAGAAAATAGTAATACATACATAATAGTCATATGTTCTAAAGCCTGTATAATGATATATTTTTAATGCTATACCCACGGAAATAAAATAAAAACAGTTTTTTTAGTTAACTGAGTTTTCTTTAGGTAATAAGAAACTTTCTTGTGTCATATTTAGAATTACCTTACTTTATCTGAAATAAAAATGCGTTACATTACTTTGCATCTTAAAAATATACGACCTACTGGTAGTGTTAAAACTCACTAAGTCAAAAACTGGCTTTGTAACATAGGTAAAACATGATTAAGAATTGAAATAAAACTATTTTGTAATCAAATTAAAATAGTTGTATATTTTATTTAACAACAAGAAAAAAAGAAAACTAAAAAAAAATCAATATGTTAGTGACTTATATCCAACTAGATAGTACTTACTAGGTAATTATTATATTATTTATTACTTTTATAATCACAGTTATTATTACAAGTTTTTTCTACGTAACAAGAATATAATTTTTGTAATTTAATGAACAACGAGATACTCCTTAGTATTAAGATAACTTAAATAATCACATTAGTTTAGTTAATTCTGTACAATAGCTTTAAAACTTAACCTTTATCTTTAATCTATATAATTCAATCTTTGTCTTTTACTCTATATAATCCTTAGTCAGTCTCTTGTTTTAAGCTATCACTTAAAGAATTGACAATAATACTCATAGTTTCAAATCACAGTTAAAAATCATTAATTTGTCAATAATCAGTAATTTCTTACTACTAATAGAAATACGTTTGTTAATGGCACTTAAAATTAGTTTTTAAACTAGACAATCATTTAAAAATATCACTTCAGTTAAGTACAAAGTATAAAAAATATATCACAAAACATTTTTATAAAAATATCGTAATAATACTTTGGAATGACATTTTTGTCCACGAGTTCTTTTATATCTTTCTTTTTGGCATCTGACAAAGAAATCTTTTCTGTGTATGCTCTACTCAAACTTGATGGGATATCAGATGTAGATACTTCGAGTACTCCTGTACGTCTGGTCTTCCTCTTATTGACCAAGCACTTTTTAAATTCAGTATCCAAAAAAGATGTTTTATAGAAAAATGTCATGGGACTATCCTTTTCAACTTTGAGGACTTTGATGTCCTGCCATTTTACTTGATCGCCATTTTCATCAATATTAAAATTCGATCCCCAAGCTTCTTGTAAAGCTTTCAAATCATAGAAGCGGTCATAGGTCATTTCGTGCACTTTATAAGCAGGTCCAGATTTTTTTGCTGTTCGTATCAATGTTATATACTTTAATGGTATATAAATAGGACCGGATTTGATGTGCCTTTTCACTTGTCTTTCTATAACACTGTGGACATTATCGCCTTCATTTTGGGAATGGCCTCTAATTAAGAACTTATGGGTGATCGATTTCACTCTCATATTGAAAACGGCATAAGCATAAGCACTTAACAGATATTTATTTTTTTGTTGCCCGCAGCAGTTATCTGAATAAAATATTAGATCTATGTCACCACTGGGACGGTTATCTAACTGCATTTTTATGAAAGATAAAACGCAGCTTCCTATTTCTACCGCACCACGCTTTCCTTCAGTCTCATTCAAAAAAAAACAGTCCACATTCTTTGCGTGTAAATCACTTATTGTAAAGTTGAAACAATTTATTCTAGATTTATAAAAAAACAAAGATACTTGGCCCTTCGGAACCTGTAATACGGATTGTAAATCATACACAACTACTATAGGACCTGTTTTTTGTTTGTCCTTTTCCTTCTCAGTTCATGCCATGTCCTTTTCAAGCAGATGCTGTTCATAGCTTTGTTGCAATTTTAATTTTTCTTCAGCATTTGAATTTTTATAACTCTCACATAAATCACATAAATCTTTTTTTGGACTAAAAAATCCGATGTTAAACTGAAAGTTGAATATCCGCTGCAATGTTGATTCAGAAGCAAATGGTAAGTTACTTGCTTGCCGTAAATCCTTATAATCTCGGTAAATGTCTGCTAATGACCTCTCGCTTTGAATGTATTCCCGTGTAGTTTTAGCTCGGAGATAGTGCGATTCAATACGAGGAATAGAATTGATGAATTGAACAACACTCTCTTTAACTGCAGGGTCTAACGTAGGGTGGTTTTTATGTTTCCCTCTTTTTTCTCCCTGTACGAAACCAGTTTCCGTCTTTTTATCTAATGCTGTTTTAATTGCTTGATCTCCCAAGTCAAGAGTTGCCTTAAAGAAGTTCTTACAGACGCGAACGCGCGAGTTATTTTCTTCAAAATAGAAGGCCGTATTTAGAGCCCGGTAGTTATTTGTGCTTGTATATCGATATCTGGGCTTGATTTCATGAGAATGTCGCACAGTGTACTCTCTTTGACGTTGAAGGTCACCTAATCCCCAGAAAGTATCAAAAAGCTTTTGACGAATAGAAGTGTTGAATGTTGTACTGCATTTAAAACGACATTTTTCTCCGCAAGGTGCTCGCATTTTGCGAGCGGGCATGTCTTTATTTAGTTTACCCCGGGACTTATATGCCTTACCAGAATTTTTAAGAGCTTTAACTACGTTAGCTTTCCATGTTTCTGGTTTCCGCAGTTTTTTTTACCCTTTACTATTTCTGGCGCTAAATCTTCTTCGGTATTATTATTAACAGTGTTATTATTGCTACTTAAGCTAATGATTGAACTGCTCCTGGATTTGCTGCTGGAGCTGCTGCTGGAGCTGTTGTTTGAGCTGCTTGATGAACTCGAACTGGTAGACGATGATGACACAGAGCGAGATCGAGGTAATCGGAGAGTAGTAGGAGACTTACGTAAAGGGGAAAAAATTATTTTTCGTTTCGGTACAGGATTTTTGTAGTTTTGATCTGCATCCGAGTCGTCAAAATCGCTTCCTTCGCCGCTGTGGACGGGCGATACTGTAGTATATTTTCGTTTAGGAATTCTTCGTCGTTCATCACTATTAGTTGACTGCTCATCGAGAAACTGCGGCGATGAAACTGACCTTAACTCTTCAGCAGGTATTGCAGGTTTCTACACTTTCGACCATCTCCATACCAGAGGATTGAGTTGCTGGCTGTTTAGAAATCTGTTTTTCTGCATTGACGAGATCCAACATAACTTGCCCCCGGCTTTTCATTTTCCTATAAAAAATTCCTATAATAAATAATGACTTTATAATTTAAAAAATCAAGTAAACTCAAGCAAGTCAAAAATCCTAATTATCAATCCTTAATGAGTTATGAAAATTAAAAGTGAATAAAAAATCTAACTGTAAATTTGAGATTATAAAATACTACACTCGCGTGCAACTGAATCGACTCAAGCCGTATATTGGTATAAAAGTTCGATTTTTAGAAAAATGGCTTATCCGATTTTCTTGTTCTTTTTTTTGTTTGAAAGCCTAATCTTTTCTCTTAAAAAATGTTATCCTAATGAGAAAAATTGGTTGAGTATTTATTGATAAAATTTAATTTGACAGAAATGCATAAAAAACGAAGAAAAATGAAAACAACAACATAATGAATAAAAAAATTATTTTTGATAGAAGTAAAGAAAATTAAAATTTTCAATACTTTTTATTGCCTCCCCTAGCTTTTATAATGGCTTGCATGCGATTTTTCATTGATTTTATCACTTTTTTGATAAAATCTTGAGGTATCGTATTCCATTCTTCCTCTAGCGTAGTTTTGAGCTCGACGATGCTTGATGGAGCCGTATCTCTAGCTCGCACCCTCCGTTTGAGCTCATCCCATAAATGCTCAATGTAATTCAGGTCAGGACTGAGGGCTGGCCACATCATCGTCCTAATTTGCTTTTCTTGAAGATACTGGCGAGTAACACTTGCTGTATGGCACCGAGCATTATCATGCATCAATAGAAAATCTTCTCGTATGTACCCTGCATAAGGTACAACATGATCGAGGAGAATGTTTTCCACGTACTTTTGAGCTGTTAGACCACCACTCCGACCACCACCAGGCACGAAAACAAGCTCGGCCTTCCCTTCATAAGATATTCCAGCCCACATCGTGACTGAACCACCGCCATATGATACTGTTTCAGCGAAACAGCATTGCGAGAACTGTTCCCCTGGACGCCTGTATACTCGGTCTCTTCTGTCATTGCCATGGAGACACATTCTGCTCTCATCAGTGAACAGGATGGAGCTCCATTGCTCAATAGTCCAATTGAGGTGTTCACGAGCAAATTAAAGTCGGGCTTGACGGTGACCTGCGGTCAGTTTCGGGCCTCTGGCCGGCCGTTTAGGAGTTAAATTAGATTTCTTCAGCCGTCTTCTAATTGGCCACTGACTGACAGCCACTCCTCGAACCCTTCTGAGCTCCTGTTGCACATCAACGCCCGTGACATAACGATTTCTCAACGAAGTTGAGATAATGAAGCGATCGTCCGTCTCAGATGTGCTCCGGTGTCTATTGGTTTGTGGTCTCCGAACGGAGCTACCGGTCTCTTGAAACCTTCTGTATACTCATGAAACAGCTGATTGGCTCATGTTAAGTTTACGAGCGACTTGCCTTTGATTATGGCCCGCTTGCAACAAACCTACAACTTGGACCGCTGCATCTGAGGTATTGTCCATTGGATCGCGATTAAAATACTGGGAGTTTAAGGAGATGTGTACCTGTCAACATCTGACGAGTGACTGATAAGAAATATGGGTCACGTGAGCTCTTATACATGATTTAGTCTCGCAACTCATGGGTACCGCAACGGGTAATTTCTGTAACGCTCATGTTTGACCGTATTTATTTAAAAAGTTTTTCATTGTTTATTTGAAAATGGCTATATTTATGAAAAAAAATATATGTCTTTGGAATAAAAAAAACTTTTACAAAAATCGGATACGCCATTTTCCGAAAAATCGAACTTATATACCAATATAAGGCTTGAGTCGATTCAGTTGCACGCGAGTGTATTTCATGAACAAGTTATTATTTTATTAAGCAGGCGAAAAAAACAAATTTAAAGATTCATTCAAGTAAACTATTGTAAGTCGGAATTCATATTTTCTGTCATGTAAACTAGATTAACTCGAAATATATTTAAACAAACCGTGACACAATATCAACAAAACCCCCGCAAATCAAAATATACAGTTTTGTTTATTAATCAAATTTCAGCAACACTCAATCAACTCGAAATAAAATATGAAACTTACCTTATTAACTTCACATAAACTCCAGCAACTCAAAATATGCCACTATACAAATGTGTTTCTCTTAAGACAGCCAGGAGACAACTAAAAATGGCGGAGTATGATTCGCGCCATCAGGGGTAAGGTAATTCAGCTAAAGCAATGTTTCGCGCCATCTTTCGACAACGGTCGAAGCTATCGTTACAGGAGCTTTAACTCCGCGTAGGTATTCATGTCGGGATTTCGAAAACGCTACTAACTCAATATTAGTATTTTTTGAGTTAGTGACGTTTTCATCTAGGGGTGCGATATTTTACATTGCCAGCAAAGCCAGGAAAATTCTGTGCACGGTGTAAGTGTAATTTGATTTATGTTGTACTGTACATTATTAATGCTTATTGAATTGTGATTGATCCGATCGGTACTACATGGTGGACTCGTATATAAATTGCTTGATTGATTAGAAGTGTTCGTTATATTAGATAACCTATTATTTATTTTACCTGACAAGCGTTATTTATGTTGAAAGAATATTTTTATTACTAACTTTAGAACTCAAATGTAAACAAAGCTAAATTGTACTCTAATGCATCGGAATAAGAACGAAATTCCTTTCAATGTCCAAAGCATTTCACTTTGCCGTATAATGTATTAGTCCCATGTCTACTTGATTACATCCATTTAATTTTCATGTTTCTTTTTCTGTATTCCGATTCTGTATGGTATGTGGTGTTGGTACGACCGTGTTGTCACCCGACGGCTCAAGCGGAAGATCGGCGCTAACAGCTCTGTCAGCATATGCTGAGCTTGAGACCGGGTTTGCGATATCCTTATTGTATAATTTAATTGTTTAGTTTAATGGATATGTAATATTGATTTGTGTGGATGTTGCAAATAAAAAAGTATTATTATTATTTAAAAAAAAAGTTATTATTTGTGGGATACATTTAAGAAAGGTTGGATTGGTTAGCGACAAAAGCTAACCAAAAAGTTCAAAAGGCAACGGATGACGAGATAAAGGAAATATGAAAGATTGAAATTAGCGGCGAAAGAAGTTGTGTCTAGAAAGAAAGAAAGAAAGAAGAACGAAAGGATGATTTTGATAGAAAGCTCACTGAAGATTTTCAGTCAAACATCAAATTTTTCTGGAAATCCGTCAAAACAGCCAGAGGAGAAACTTCTACCTCGGAACTGATTACAATCAGGAGTCAAGATGGGAGCATTATAAAAGTAGAAAAATGTGTGTTAAAGAGATGGAAAGTGTATTTTGAAAGTTTGTTCGAAAGAGAGACAGTGCAGGTACAACATACGGCATCTTCCATGGAAACGAGTATAAATGTTGATGAAAGTGAGATAAGCATGGATGAAATAGTGAAAGTATGAAATTACTTAAGGCTGCAGGGTATGACAGGATTACCGTCGAAATGCTAAAGGATGGACACGGCATAGTGGCTAACCAGCTGTACCTCCTTTTCAATTTGTGCTGGCGAAACGGGCAAGTACCGGGAGACTGGTGCAAAGCCGTAATCGTTCCATTGTACAAGGGAAAAGGGTCACGGCAGGACTGCAGGAATTACCGCGGTATAAGCCTCCTCAGCGTCGTTGGTAAATTGTATGCAAAAGTGTTGATTGAGAGGGTTGTGAAGGAAACAGACGATAAAGTATGGGATGCGCAAGCGGGATTTTGAAAGGTAATGGGATGTACGGATCAGGTCTTTTCTTTGCGGTGCATAGCCGAAAAGTGTTTGGCAAAAAACAAAAAAGTCTATTGCGCGTTCGTGGATTTGGAAAAGGCCTATGATAGAGTGATGAGAAATGAATTGTGGTCAGCATTGTCTGTGAATGGTGTGAAGCAGTGTCCTCATACGAGCATTGCAATCTCTTTATAGGGATTCTAGTGCTTGTGTGAGGTTAAATGGAGCATACACTGAATGGTTTAATATCGAAAAAGGTGTTAGACTGGGATGTGTAGCGTCACCGTGGCTGTTTGATCTATTCATGGACAGTTTTTTGACATATTTAAAAGAGAATGAAAATGGGTTGAGAATGATTGAGTTACTCGTCAAATATCTTCTCTATGCTGATGACCAAGTATTACAGGAGATGGTAACTGATAAGAGTGGAGCCTTTGTAAGAAAGGAAATGAAGATGAATGTAAAGAAGACGAAAGTGAGGGTGTTTGAATAAGATGAGGCAGTGACAGACTGCAATATCGTATTTTGGAGATGAATAAATTGAATAGGTGAATGAGTTTATGTATCTGGGTTTAAAGTTTACAAGAGATGGAAAGTGTGAGAGTGATATTGAAAGAAGAGTGTATGCAGGAAACAGGGTGAATGGAGCTTTGCACTCATTTATGAGCAGTCGGAAGGTGTCTAACAAGGCTCGTTTGGCTGTGCATGAGGGGGTGTTGGTTCCGACACTCATGTACGGAAGTGAAAGTTGGGTATGGCAGAAGAAACATGAAAGCAGAATAAATGCAGTTGAGATGAGAGCGTTAAGAAGTATGATAGGAGTTAAACTGAGTGACAGGATAAAAAAACTAGCGTCGGGGTTTGGCTCTCAGTCCAGCACCACAAGGGCAACTGGAAAGCCTGAGGCGAGAGCGGGACCGAAAACCACACGCGGGATACATTTGTATTGGCCATACAGATATTTGCCATGGTCTGGGCGTTTGTGCTTGGGTTTTGTTTCCAACACAAGAGCTAATCCTAGTGGGCTGTTGATTATTATGAGAAGTTCATTTATTTCATTTATTTTTTACAAACGATTTTACTTTCAAATGCTGTCGTAGGTGGAATTGTGGGAAATTTGATTATGTAAATTACCCTCTAAAAAAACATGTTTACCTGACGTGTAAGTCGTACCTTGATTTTATACAGCCTGATACTACAATGAACGTATTAATGACAAAATAATAGGCCGATTAAAATATCTCGTAGTTTGCGGACTGTTATAACTCCAGGTCATTTTTTTTCTTTTCTAAGAATATGCCTTCGATAAAGTATGTACAATAATATAATAAGTTAGGTTAAGATCGTCTACTTTGTAAATAAATACATTTTTTTCTATTTTAATTAAGTTGTTTTAATTTACTTCTAGCTTTTGTGTTAATATCTGTGCTTTTTAGAGCAGATTACTAAATTCCAGTCGGATATTACCTTAGGAACAGAAGACCATGTGTTTAAAAAAAAAACTCAAACTAGCTATACCCGTGCGAACAATTTGCACTAAATAAGTAGGTATAATAATTATCAGTACAAAATTAAAAAAGAAGTATTTATACGTGAGTCGTTTTGAAACTGAACAAAAAAAATTACCGACCGTTAATCATGTTGAAGTTGTTTCAAAATTAAAGCCATCATATCATTGATGGATAAAAAACCCATCATATATATAATTTTAATAATTAATTAATTTTGACTAGCCCGTTGGCGCAGTTTGTAGTGGCCCTGCTTTCTGTGCCGCGGGTTGCGGGTTCGATTCCCGCCTGAGTCTGGGTGTAATATTTGTATTTATATATTTATATATGTATTATTTCTATGTATATTTATAAAAAAAATAGCTATAACAGTCGGCTGTTACCTGTAACACGAGCATTAAGTTGCTTACCATAGGAACAGACGACCGTGTGTGATAAATTGTGAGGTTTTTTTTTTTTAAAGGGGGGCAAACATCTTAACCTTAGCGTATTAATATATATGATATGTAACAGCAACTATTTGTGCTTGCTCTAAAACAAAAAAAAAAAACTGATTTAACACTTTCACGCGAACATGTCAATATTGTAGCTCTATGCGATATTGCACATCATTTTTTCATATAAATTCGAGCGGCGTCTGATGACGTTCAGCAAATAGCTGATGGTATTGGTATTTGAATATATTGCGCTGACGTTCTTAGACGTCGACGTCCATATACGCTGTGCAATAATATATACCTATATAAAAATGTGCCATTACGAACGACCTATAATAACGCCGACGTATATAGGCACCTGAGCTTTAAAGCATAAATAAACATTGTATTTGTTAATTAACGACGGCTAATAAAGTTAACAGTTTAAGAAGTATTTTGTATAAAAATACACCCAAGCACTACCCCCCCTCCCCCCCGAGGCGCACAAGTCGACTGAAGTAATGAAACTTCTTAGGCGAAACGACGTATAGTGACGTTGTGCGCTAAAAAAGTAGGTACTGAGTATCAGGATGGAATGCCATCAAAGAAGGCAAAATTAATCAGTGCGGCGTAGCACTACAATTTTTAGAATTAGATATGTTGTGAAACAGCAACCAAACTTTTAAACATTAGTATGGCCAGGCACCGTACCTTTACGTTGTGCTCAATAAATCGGGTTTTTGCTGAACGTTATAGTACGTTGTGCCATATCACATCTACCAATATGTGACGTACATATACGTTGTTCGCATGAAAGTGTTAAACTGAAGTAGTAAAAGAACATCATCATTGGTCCGGGAGCCAATACAAATTCCGTCAATCATTTCCTCCCAATCGAAACTTCGATATGAATTTATTTATTTATTTATTTAAGCATACTAACAATATACATATTTTTACATTGTTATAATAAGCACATTAGGTATACAGTAAGGTCCTTAATACATATATCAATAACTAGCATGCATAACATTCAATTTTTTTTTTCAGCTTGCATAACACAAAATAAAACTATTAATTACTTAAAAAAAGGATGATGAATTATTTTTCCTTCAAGATATTAAGTAAATACGACAAATTTTAGGGTGGGAAGGATATAAAAAAAATTATATTCATAATAAAAATGCCTTATGCATTTTACGAAGTTTCGATTGGGAGAAAATTGATCATGAAATCTGTCGCTGGCTCCCGGACCACATGTAGTCGAGGTCTATTAAATACTCATCATCATAGAGATAACTCAAACAACTTGTCAGATCTCGCTCAAATTTATCCGGTTCCACAAGGCGAGCACCAGCTTTCGAACAAAAAAGAATTTTCGAACGCCCAGTAAAAAGTAATGAGGTGACGTTTCTTCTTGTTGAAGTTATACTTTTTTTTTGGCGCGTTGGGGAAAAATGACAGTAAATTTTTACGATCCGCGCGCACACCGTCACGGAAAACCGACAACCTGAAGTTAGCTAGTTCACGACGAAGAAGTTAGCAAGATGAAGTTTGCCAATCAAGTGTTTGACTTTCTTATATCAATGATGAGTACTTCATGCAAGATATTACTAAAATTGTACTAACACACAGTTTATATATTATTTTTATAATTGTGTTTGCTGGCAAACGAAAAAAACCGACTTCAATTACATCGACAAGTAATAAATACAACGTAGGTAGACGAAAAAATAGTCAAGTCAATACGCATTATCAAAGATTACTCCAAAAGTTGTAATCAGATCCCGATAAAATTTAAATGTGACCACAAGATAAACATCGGCTTTCGATTAAATTAAAAATCATCACAATCGGTACTCCCAGTGAAGAGTTATGCGAATTTTGGAGGGTTTCCCTCGATTTCTCTGGGATCTCATCATCAGATCCTGGTTTCCTTATCATGGTACCACACTTATGATATCTACTTTCCAACAAAAGAAGAATTATGAAAATCGGTTCATAAACGCCGAGGTTATTCCCGAAAATACATAAAAAAAATATATACGAGTATATATATACGAGTATGGTCGAATTAAGTAACCTCCTTCTTTTTTGAAGTCGGTTACAAAGAGTAACTGCGGAGTTTCTAGCCTGTTCGTCTTTTTTTATATCACTAGGTCGGCAAACAAGACGATGATCTTCTGTAAGGTCGAGGTACTACCCCAGTCGGGCTGCTCCAGATTTTGAGCAGGAAATTCCTGCTGTGCCCTACCTCAGTTCTACCTCGTCTCTACGGAATTCCGACAGAATTCCGTACTGTAATTTGTTAACGGTTCAAAGATGTTATTGAAGACTACTAGTAAGTAATTGGAACGAAGTTCCTTACGGCAGGCTTGACATTTGGCTGGGCGACCGAACTGAAAAAAAATGTGATACTAAAACCGTAAGAAAAATATATAACGGAAGTGATGTAAGTCACACGACTGTATAATATGACATTTGTAAAACTAAAATATTACTAGTAAACTTTTTTTAAATTATTTATGTAATTTTATACTGTCGACAAAAATAAATAAAGACACGTTTTTTTTTCTTTTATTTCACTTAGTCTGGATTATTATTATTATTATTTTGTTTGATTTATTTTACTTTACGGTATTTGTTATTTTCTAAAATACTAAATTTCCTAAATACTTTTATGTACTTAAGGACGCTATCACATTTTTCCACAAATATCAGTGTTTTTCAGGTACCATTTTAATTAATTTGGAGTCACACTGCGAGGATATCTTGGTTTCAAATGAAAGATAATATATGCATCTCCGAGTGACATCATAAACATTCTATAGCCCCATATAATCTTTTCACACAAATACAGTTTAACCATCACAGAAATCGCAAAAAATTAAAAAAAGGTGGGTCTGAATAGGAACCAATATAGCTAAATACACTGCACTAAGAAAAATAACAACATTAAGAAATTGTTGCCTGTTTAGTCTTCTATGCGTGTCGCTAAATATTTTATATAAAAATAAATAATATTTCCATTTATGAGAAAAATAAGAAACGCTCTCAAATTTCTTTATACATTTTTTACTTGTGAACCATCGTCGTTCGTAATTCCGCGCCGAAACGCGCTCATGGAAGCACGGCTGTATCGTTTCAGCGCAAGTAATAATTACGTAAAAAATGAGTTCCTTGTGTATACTGTGCTTGGAAGAAGTTGATGCTTTACAAATTCCCACGCAATCCATAACTTTGCAACTTAAGATCTTCGCAATCGATTGTTTTTGCTGTGCATCTGGTTTATATATAATAATCAATAATAATAAGTAGTAATACGTCGAATGTTCGGCCGAATATTCGTGTTCGGTACATTCGGCATATTTTCTCACATTCGTATTCGGCCGAATATCGGTTGATTTGCCGAATAATTACCGAATAATTAAATAGTAAGGTTAACTAATTACTAAATAAGGGTGGTTTATTGCAAAAGTTGTACATAGTTTCTTGGCAAATGAAAGAAACATTCCTTTTTTACCAATTATTTATTGACAAAATAAAAAAGATGAACTTTAAAAATCAATTTAAATAAATTTTTAACCAAATAAACTTCTATTTTTTTTTACACAAAATAATAAATTAAACTAAATTAAATTTCTATGAAACTAACAATTTTAAGAACACTGCTTTGAGTAATAGCTTTTCTTAGAAAATATTTTTTTAGAATATAATATAATAATTACTATCTTTAGGAACCAACATAAGTATTAAAATATGTATATAATCAAATTAAGTTTTTTTTAAATAAATGCCTATTAGTGATGTGCCGAATCGTCAAAAATGTATATCCGGGAATACGGATATTTAGTGTTAACCGCGGATACGGATACGGATCTTTATTTATTCGTGCAATCGGTGTCGGCGCGTGATCTGAAAACGATAGTTGCCGTCACGCTCGCCGTAACGACGGATAGGACATGTTTTAACTTGCATTGCGCGCGTATTTTTTTGTTCTTCTTACTTTCAAAAAGCAGGAGATTCTCAATTCGTCTGTATTTTTTTTTAGATATGATGCTGCTACCTCATAAATTTTTACTGAATGGACCGATTTCGATGATCCTTTTTTTAATCGAAAGGTGGTACGTATCACGTGGCCCCAATAAAATTTAAATGAGATTTAAAAAGTACTTTTCCAGTTATATCTTATAATGCGTATTTTCTGGACTATTTTTTCGTTGATTTACGTTTGTATTATAAAAAATAAATATAATATATTGTAAGGCAAACAATTTGAACATTTGTTATGAATGAATAAACTTTGATTCCAATAACTGAATTTTATTTCAACCGTATTTTTTTTTTGTCCTAATTTAAGTAACAGTCTTCTAAGTCTAGTGTCACTGTCTCGCTCACACACGGTACAATAGGGTCATTATATTATAGCATTCGTACTCAAACGCGGTCCATAGCAATTTGAGTGATAAAAATAATTAACTTTCATTTGGTTTACATTTTTTTTCTACCGAATGTTAGGTGTAAACTACTAAATGTAGTACCATTTTAGAATCCAGACTAAATGCGCCATCTTTTAAAGCCACTTGCCAAAAGAGCGTAGTACTTTTTTTACAAGACAGTCACATAAAGATAGATGTTGTTATCTTTTTTGCGTAATGGTTGCGCAATAAAATGATGTTTTTCTAAAGCTGAGGCATTTTTGTATTATTCTCTTTTCTCTCATTTTTGTGTAAATTCTTGATTTTTTTAAAAAGCCATCATTTTTTTAAATTATTCATAAATAGTTTTTTTCTTATTTTTCTGATAACCACCATCAATTAGCCTATCGCCCATTGCCGGCTTGACGTTGATTTCTGGGACACCCTGTATGTATATATATATATTTTAATGTATGTTTGGGGATAACTTCTTCGTTTATGAACCGATTTTGATTTCTTTTTTTTTTCGTTAGAAAGGAGATGTCCTAAGTGTGGTACCATAGTAAAGAAACCAAGATCTGATGATGGAGTCCCAGAAAAATCGAGAGAAACCCTCGAAAATCCGCATAACTTTTTACTGAGTGTACCGATTTGGATGATTTTTAATTTAATCGAATGCCGATGTTTATCATGTTGTCACATTTAAATTTCATCGAGATCTGATAACTACTTTTTGAGTAATCTTTGATAATGCGTATTGACTTGACTATTTTTTCGTCGACCTACGTTGTATTACTCGTCGATGTCATTGAAGTTGTTGTTTTCGTTTGCGAGCAAATACAATTATGAAGTTTTGGTATCGCCGCGCCAGTGTATCCATTCATTTTGAGGGAGTGGATGGTGGGATTTGACGAATACATATTTACGTATACCTCGCAGATGGCATATACAACGCCATGGGACTCCGGTATGTGCAGGACAACTCACGTGAGATGTTGATTGTCAGATACGGTCTACAGTACCTCATTTCGAACAGATTTTCTCTGTCTATATAAGGCAACTGGTTGAATCTGCGATGAAAACAACTTTGTTTGCCCGCGAAAGCCGTGCCGCCATTACTATAGCTCCAAAATGGTTCATATGAGCTTCGTCCCGGTGGATGACACAAAGTATAACCGTTTTACAAGTCACAAAATCACAAGATGTAACCGTTAAATGGTTTAGACGGTTACATTTTGTGACTCTAAGATCTTTGGCAGCTTCTAACGTCGTGGTAACTACTATTCCTACATTCTCATCGAAGTTTTTGACTATGTGTGTCGTTTTCCCGCACCCAAGTACCCCATTTATCCACTGCACCTTCGGCAATTGCCAGCCCACGAGGCTCGCGTCGATATCAAGATCCCCTGAAATGGATTTTGCCATCTCAAGCATCCTGTCATCCAGCATTACTCTCGTGCACTTGGCAACCACCAAAACCGGGTCTCTCACAGGTGTTAAAAATTTTGGTGATGTGTTTTCTCGCCCCGCAGCCTCAACCGTGCCAACAAAACCGCTCGTGCCGCTATATGCTGCCATATATTTTCCTGACATGTGTCCTTTAATAATCTGGGACGTGTCGTTATTATACATATATGGCTACCTCTGCTTCATCGAGCAGTACCAATCTGTTGTCTTTACACTACATTTTTTAATTGTTTTTCTACATTCATTCGAGTTACAGATATACCAGATCATTAAAATATTAGCAGCCCCCAAGTATATTTAGCTATTAATATGTTTGCAACTACATATAAAAATATTGATTGTTATAAACAAAATAAGTAAATACGCATGTGTATACGCATTTTATTTAAATATCCATAGTATGTAGTTTGCAGATGTTTGCCGATACCTCCTTTTGTACATAGGTAGGTACAAACTAAAATTTGAAGACAATGGAATGCACATACCCGCGTAATTACTCGATTTTCAATGATCGCCTTTGGACTCATATGGCGATCTTTACTTCTAAATATCTCGGAAACGTGACACTTTAGGATATCATGTTATATTACATTTTTTGTTTGTATAAGTGTCCTCTATCCAGATATAGCACTTTTACCGTGCTCGGAAATTTTGAAAAAAAACCAAGATGGCGGCGGCTAGATATGCCACAAAGGTTCGTATCCCTTTACTAATCAATAACAGTAAAATTAAAAATTAATACTTTCAAGTACCAAGATTAGTTACGTCGGTACAAAATCGAGCAGACAGCGGTATCAATGTGTGCGTACGCGTAATGTGTTGCGATTTAGATACCTATAAGCTAAGATAAGCGAGTTCAAAATGTGATAGTGTCTTTAATTAAAAACCAAACAACAAAATTAAAAAAAAATCAAGAACTGGAAAATATATATAAAATTCAACATTTTTTTTCAAATTGTGTTGCTTCTATACTATCCGAAGGAACTTCGTTCCTACCCGGTGTCCCATGACACCACAATATTTATTTTTTATTTTGATTTTGAGTGTCTATTGTCGTAGGATTTTAGGTAAAATGAAACACATTTTGGCTATAATATACACATTTTCTTATTATTAAATCTTACAACCCTTAGCTGATCTGTGATACACAAACGAATACTATTCTATCGATATACATATAAAGTGGCGCTTATACTAGTCCGCTCCGTTCACACTCATTGAAAAAAATACAAAGAAAAAATACATCGCTTCGACGTAGGCTACATTACGTATCGACAGGCTACAATAAGTGTCGACACATGTCATAATATGTTTCGACACGGTCCATATCAGGTGTCGAACCAGATGTAGGACGATATCGTAAATTATTACTCTTAGAGAAATAAAAGTTTATGTGCTTACATTAATTGTCTCAATGTTACGTCAATTATATTGACTTTTTTTTTCCTTTTACTCGCGCAAAAAACCTTACACAATTACGCGGCGGCGTTTTATGTGCAGACTTACGCAGTTGTCCTCTTAAAGCCTTAGTTAAATACATTTATATGTATTGCTTGTAAGTTCCTTTTCATATTTCACTCGAGTCCACGAGTATCTGGATACTAACAATGTATACCTCTCATTTAAAAAAAATATTAAAAAGGGACATTTCTTAAAATACTCATTTTACTCAAGCTTACTCTAAAACGGATTCAAAGCCCCTTGAAACCCCTGTAATATCTAAACATTTAAATTGCCAAGAATTTAATTAATATAAAATGCAAATATCCCCCCCCCCCCCCCTTTCACCCCCTAATTCTTTTAGTGAACGTATTCTAAGAGAGATCCACAAAGTCATATCCATTTTTGATATAATTTTGAAATCTTTTACACATATTCCTTGAAGCAAGACCCGCTTATTATACATCATACAAATTATATATAGGTAATTCGAAAAAAAAAAATATATATTTATTTATTTAAACAAACAATAGACAGACACACTACATACCATTTATAATATAATACACAACACATCAGTCACACATAAGCAGCAGTTCAAGTCCACCTGTAGACCTGTCCCGTGTCTGCCCTGCTCCGTTCGATGATATACATATATCTTACAAATGGTATGCAGTGTATTTTGTTTAATTTTATTGCAACACGTGTATCCAATTATTTATTAAATATCATATAAAAATGTCATTACAAAAGTCAAAATATTCCGTTCTTAAGTTATTATAATTTGAAATTACTGTGTCAATATCGTTAAGTTTTTCAACTTGAATATATATGTTCCTATGTATTTATATATATTACATAAATACGTTGGAGAATGTATTCTATGATTCAGTTGACGACAACCTTGTCATTATAATAAATTAAAATTTAAAATACAGAGATAGAAGTAAAAGAAATAGTTATGTCATTAAGAAATAGTTATAATATTATAAAGAAAAGTTTCTAACTTTGTTTGTATGTAGGGGGTAATCTTCGCAAACACTGATCCGATCATGAAAATTCTTACACTAACAGAAAGCTACACTATTCAGGAGTGATATAGGCTATATTTTATTGTTATTAAACAAAAAATCAGTGAAAAAAATGTGAATCAAGACGGAGAAACGCGAGCGAGATGAAAACTTACTATATATTTGCATCAAAAATAATACACAACGAACTATTTTCATATGGGAACGTTTGAACATCACAAATTAATTTTCAAAACTATATAACATTACAATTTCACATGTGGCAACATTAAAAAAAATTTTAGTGACAGACTTTTAACACATTAAACGCCGCCTTGATTTTTAAGTTTTTCTATTGTTTTATTTGACAGTGCTTTTTTAAACCTATATGAAGACTGATTTCGACACCAGCAATTTATACTAAGCTAACTCATAAAAGTGAACTTTACAATAGAGGCTTAGAAAAGGGAAAAACGTGATACCTTTTATATTAATTAAGAAACTTATTTGAAATCTGGTATCTTTAATAGTTAATTTATTCATTGCAATTTAACAATTTTTATTATTACAAAAAAAAAACACATTTATTCAAGTTGCATTAAGAGAACCAACTTATCGAAAATTCGAGTTGGCGTAGTATAAATTGTTGATGTCGATTTTTTTGTTGTCGTATAGCTGAAGTAATGTCTCATACATCGGAATGTAGGGCTTGTGTCTTGACGAAGAGAAGTGGAAGTTTAGAACTCAAAGGACTCGGTCTCACGTTCAGATGTCTCTAGAGTAGGTAGGGTCGTGATGCTGCAGTCCGGCTGCAAGATAGTGGACTCTGGAATGAGATACACTTAGTTATCGATTGAGACTTTCTTCGATTATTCGCTTCGCTCGCTTCAGCCGCCAGTAATATCCCACTGCTGGCCATGGGCCTTTTTCCTCATACAGGAGAAGGATCAGAGCTTAATCCACCACGCTGATCTAATGCGTGTTGGCTGATATATTCCCTAATTGGACTAACGATCGTTATCAGGTGTACATGATAACAACCGGGACCGACGGCTTACTGGGACGGCGTGTTCTCCGAGGCTGAGGAGACCTGGGGAGACCTGGGGAGACCCCACAAGGACTGTACTCAAATGCTCTACCACTGAACTACATCCCCGCACACAGCACGGACCAGCTATGAGTCTAAATGCGGAAAATCGAGCCCACAACTACTACAAGGGCTGCACAAACAGCCAGACCACGGCAAACATCTGCATGGCTAATACAAATGTTTGTCATGTGCGGGGATCGAACCCGGAACCGCCGATGCAACTTTATTTCGATTATAAACTTGAAAAAAAAATTAAATTAGTCGAGTTGGTCCTGCCGTTCTCCTTTTTTTTTAGCTTGGCAACACATTTAGAGTTTTTCTTTAATTTACATAGATCACTAGCTGTACTCCGCGGTTTCAGCCGCGTTACTTTGAGAAAGAGGTACAAAAATGTTATATAGCCTATAGGCTTCCTCGGAAAATGGACTATATCTAACACAAAATAAATTTTTCAACTCGAATCAGTACTTCTTGATATTCGATTAAAAAATGTAATATTCAAACGCTTCAGCTTTATAATCTAATATATAAAATTCTCGTGTCGCGGTGTTTGTAGTTAAACTTCTCCGAAACGGCTTGACCGATTCTCATGAAATTTTGGGTTTAATGCTGATACTAAATATACTACAGAATGTCTTTATTGATAGTGTGAAGCTAGCTTATAGCATGGTAATTAACATAATAACAACAACATTCAAATATGCGTCGTTAGATTACACGTTATCACAGAATGCGTTGAGGAAATAAAGGTTCACTGCTCGTTCCCCGTAGGCGATAGCGTGATAATATGTAACCTATATGTTGACCCGACTTTTTAATAATATTCGTGCCAAATTTGAAGTAAATCCATGCAGTACTTTTTGAGTTTATCCAGGACATACATACAGACAAACAGAAAAAAATTCTAAAAACTATATTTTTGGCTTCGGTATCGACTGTAAATCACACCCCAAGTATTCTTTTAAAGAAATATACAATGTACAGTTTTGACTTTCCTACCATTTTATTATATTACTAGCTGACCCCGCAAACGTTTCTTTGCCATTATGTTATTAACCCGCTTAAACCCCTCCCCCCCCCTTATAACTTAGGGGTGTGAAAAATAGATGTTGGCCGATTCTCAGACCTACCCGATATGCCCACAAAATTTTATTAAAATCGGTCGAGCCGTTTCGGAGGAGTTCAATGTTTAACACCATGACACGAGCATTTTATGTATTAGATATAAAGTATAAATCTAATATATAAAATTCTCGTGTCACAGTTTTCGTTGCCATACTCCTCCGAAACGGCTTGACCGATTTTGATGAAATTTTTTGTGCTTATCCGGTATCTATGAGAATCGGCCAACATCTATTTTTCATCCCCCTAAATGTTAGGGGTAGTCCACCCCTAAATTTTTTTATTTTATTTTTTAGACAAAATTTTTAATTTCTATTTTTTTATGATACAACATTAAAAAATAAATACAACCCTAAATTTTCAACCCTCTACCATCAACCCCTATTTTTAATAGCGTTTAGCGGCAAGACAACGATTGCCGGGTCAGCTAGTAAACAATATAAACACGAATAATTAACCAACTCACCGTTTGTAAGCGGCGAGGCGACGCTACCTCCCGTGTATCAGTGATGACTGGCCTGTGGGGGGGAAGGGGGGGCATTAAACTATTCATTTTGACGATAATACAAGAACACAAATATCAATACGCTAGCTGTTCCCTGCGGTTTTACATGTGATTGAGGAAATACGTAGCCTGTAACCTTCTTCGCTAAATCGACATTCCAACATAAAAAGAATTTATTAATCGTACGAGTAGTTCTTGAGATAAGCGCGTATAAACAAACACTTTTATAATATTAGCACAGATAGCAACGGTACTAAATAACAGGTATATGCTGGCCTGCGTGTGGACAAAATGATTCCGCATAACACAACCTTCTTGATTAATTGATCTTTCAATTAATTCTTTTTTTTTTTTTTTTTACAAAAAATTACGTATCAACGAATTAGTTCAATTAATTTATTGTTGTATTGTACTGCACGCAGTGATAATGTACGCTGATCAACTGTACACAGAGTCAGTTGTATATAGAGTTAATTAGTTGTACACAGAATAAGTCAGTATATTAATATAGGGAACTATGGTTTTAAAATTACTATCATAGATGTACATTTTACTACAACTGTTCGTCTCTAATAATGAAAAAAAATCAGTTGTGCATAGAGTAAGACAGTTTTTTAATAATAATAAATAAATAAATAAATATCTACACAATACACACACAGTCGTCTGTTCCTAAAGTAAGCAACTTAATGCTTGTGTTATAGGTAACAGCCGACTGGTATATAGCTACATATATTTTTTTTCGATAAACATACTTATAAATAATACATATATAAATAAATATTTATATTACACCCAGATTCAGGGTGGGAATCGAACCCACAACCCTCGGAGCAGAAAGCAGGGTCACTACACTACAAACTGCGCCAACGGGCTAGTCACAGTTGTACGCAGAATACGTCAGTTGTACGCGGAGTAAGTAAGTTGCCCGCGGAGTAAGTTGCGGCCGGAGTAAGCGCGCGGCGGCTCACCTGCGGCGGCGCGGGCGCACGCGGCCAGGCGCGCGCGGCGAACAGCGACGCCTCGCCCTCCTGCCGACACGCGCTACTGTACACACCCCCCTACTGGCACTCGCTAGTTGGGTACTCTTCGTTTAACACAGCCTAACATATGTACGGGACGGCAAGCTATATCCTACTTACAATCTGGAGCCCGACTGGGGTAGTACCTCGACCTTAGAGAAGATCGCTTCAGCCTGTAATAGCCCACTGCTGGGCATAGGCCTCTTTCCCCATGTAGGAGAAGGATCAGAGCTCAAGCCACCACGCTGCTCCAATGCGGGTTGGCGGATATATTCCCTACTGTGATTAACGATCGCTATCAGGTGTACGTGATAACAACCGGGAACGATAGCTTAACGTGCTCTCCGAGGCACGGTGGGAAGACCCACTAGGGCTGCACAAACACCCAATCAATAGAGAAGACAGCTAAATAATACTCTGAAGCTGTGTTGTGTTTCTGTAGTGAGTAAGATGACCAGAGCTTCTAGACAAGATCGAGAGTAGAGTCATCAACGCGCTTGCGATGCTTCTAGTGTTGTAAGCGTCTATAAGCTACGGTAATCGCTTACCATCAGGTGAGCCGTACGCTCGTTTGCCGATTTATTTTTATATAAAAAAAAATTAAGTATTGAAAAAAAATGTCCTTCTGTCCTCCTTTATTTTGCATGCGATATAATCTATCTATACTAGTAAATGGAGAACCGGTTTTTTTGCTCGGTTATACTGTGGAAACTACTGAACCGATCGGTATAATACTTAAACCATAATACGCAGAGTGTTTCGGAGAAGGTTTTACTATACGATATGTTGGTGATCACTTATCGTGTAAAGTAATATGGACGGACAGAGGTCACTAGTTAATCATAAGCTGTTTGTATATAATTTTTAAAATGTAATTAGTTACTCCTGATGAAACTAAATAGATAATTAACATACTAAGCCCTGTATACGTGCGTTGTCATTGGTTGTCTAAATTTATAATATAACAATTATACTAATGTTAGATTCTAACAGTTCGAACGCCATCTTAAGGGTCTGTGGGTAAACGTGTTGCTGAGACAGCGCCCTCTATGTTTCCTTTTCGCATCGCGGAGTCTCGTCAATACACCGATAGTATATCCTTTAAAATAACGGCATTTAAGCACAATTTCGTCATAATAATAACAATAATAGAACTCCTCAACGACCCTCACGAAACACATGATATACAAACATAAACGCCCACACAACGGAAAACATCTGTATGACCAATACAAATGTTTGCCATGTTGAACCCACAACCGCCAGCGCAAGTCACAGGCCAGTGCTGCGACCGTTGCGCAAATGCGTCTTCGGTAATTTAAAAGCCCTAATCCTTGTTCCTAAGAATCCAGTAACATAAAATTATGATTATTGGAACGCCACTGAAATGACAGACACTTGCCGAATCACACATTACAAATTTGCATTTGAGGGCAGATTAAAAATCTTAATATACGTTCTTTTTTATGATAAAAAAAAAATTGGCAAACGAGCGGACGGTACCAGTTGATATTAAATTCGCTTCAGCCTGTAATATCCCACTGCTGGTCTTACGCATCTTTGCCCATATAGGAGAGGGATCAGAGCTTAATCCACCACGCTGCTCTAACGCGGATATATTCCCTTCTATGAGTAACGATCGCTATCAGGTGTACATGATAACAACCGGAACCGACGGCTTAACGTGTTCTCTGAGGCACGGTGGGGAGACCCACAAGGACTGCACAAACACCCAGACCACGGCAAACATCTGTATGGCCAATACAAATGTTTGTCATGCAACAGCCACAAACCAGTGCTGTGACCGTTGCGCCAACGCGCCATATTAAAATAACTACTACATACTAAGCCTACAAATTCTCTTTAGTAACATCTCTGTGGGACTAAGATAAATCAAGTTTGCGTATATCTCGAAATTATCAATAAATCATGAGCTAAACATTAAGAAATCTATCACTCACCTGTCCCTTATAAAACTTTGAATCTGTGACGTAGTGTATCGTCACTTCGTTGTTAAGCTTCGAACCCGCTCTCAATCTTTGGAAGTAAGGCAACTCCCCGTTGACATAAGGAGTGGAATCCTCCATTTTGGTCTGGTTCGATTCCTGTTTATCGCTGAAGAGGGCATTTCTGAAGACGTTGTGATCTTCTTGACCGAATGGGGTGTATAAGCCACTGTATTGCTTATCATCGTCTTTCTTCAAGGGTGTTCCTATTGGCTCCGGGCGTTGAATGGGATTGGCGAACAGAGAATCGTTCTCGTAATTTCTGTTGTGGTCTGGTCTTGTTCCTATTGGATTTGGAGACACGACCTTCGGAGCCTGGTCATCGAAGTATTCTGGGGTCAGGAAGCTCTTCTGAGGGTTGTCATCTGGTGTCTTGAAGAGGGAGTAGCCTTCATCGTTTTTTTGGGTGAATGAAGCTAGATTCATTATACGGTGCTGGAAATCATCTTGCTTTGGGGAGTTTCGGGTAGGCTCGAAACTTTGGGGGTTGTAAACATTGGGGTTAACGTAGTTATATGGTGGCTGGTTAAAAATGGGTGCCATTTGGGGGTTCTGGTTTCTGATTCCCATCAAATTTTGCTGGTGCATCATAGACATGAGAGGGTTACGGATTGTGTACATTCCGTTCGATGTAGGAGTTATGGTTGCTTGACAGGGGGTCGGGGGCATGGGGATGGGGTCAGGGATCCGTATCTCCGACTTTTGTGGAGCGGTTGTTATCTGAACGGGGGGTAGGTTGGGGTGGAACATGGGGTTCCGTAGTGTGACCATTTTAGCGCCATCTTGTTTAGGCTCCGCGGCTTCAGCGGCCGCTTTTTTGGCCTTTTTCTTTGTTTTCTTCGATTTTCCAGTTGGCTGCGTCGGTTCTGGTATTATTATCGCTTTGGGCGGATCTGTAAGGTATATATAGTTTATTTTATTTTCGGAGTAAATTAATTACAGCGCTTTGATTTTATATACTTTGAAATATTCGGGAAAAGTCTGGTACTTCCTTTTTTTTTTTTTTGAATATCATATCAAAAATTGACTGTTCCAGCGGGGATCGAACCTGCATCTTCGACTGACCGTGTCGATTTTTAATATGATGATTTTATTTTCGGTTTAAGCGAATCGTGGCGCCGTCTATAGTGAGTTCTTTACAGAGACCCGTAACTATTCAAAGTTTCATATTACAATGAAGATCTTTGACAAGAGACGACACCTTATATATTTACCTTAATTACTTTGTAATATTCGGGAAAAGTGTGATACTTCTTTTTTTATTAAAAACACAAAACGATTACAATCGCTTTAGTATGCCCTGCATAGTATATAACAAAGTCGCTTCTCGCTGTTTATAAGTTTAGATCTTTCAAACTACGCAACGGATTTTGATGCGGTTTTTTTTAGTAAATAGAGCGATTCCAGAGTAAGGTTTATATATACATGCATAATATAGTAGAGGAACATCGATAGTTTTAGCAGTGCGAAGTCGGGGGCGGGTCACTAGTTTTAACTAAATGAATGGTCAACAAAAATTTCATACAAACTTTCCCACATGTAATCAAGTTCTGTAAGTAGGATAGATGAATAAATGTTAAGTGTTAGTAAGGATCGTTAGTTAGCATTGGTTGGACACTTATAAATGAATTACTTTTGAGTTGATATTTAATCCATTTTATGAATAATCCTTTGTAACGGCAAAAATTAGAATGTAATTTTTCTTAATTTAACGCCAGTAACGTTAACGACAATCATTGGTAATAGGTAGTGAGTGATTAGGGTCAACAACACTGTTGGTTAGCAGTGATAATTAAAGTGTTCTTGTTCTTTTTGTATAATAGCTACTGTGAGGATTTGCCAATGTCAGAGTGAGTCTATGATTTTATGTTTAGGGTAAACGCTCTGCTAAGAATATTGGTGTCATGAGAGTACGAGTGTTAAATATTTATACGGTACTAGCTGACCTGGCAAACTTCGTATCGCCTTATTTTTTTTCTTAAATATTATAATTACATATATCAAAACAAAATATACCCTATCTTTCAAGTTGGATCAAACTGCACACGGTGTGCAAATTTGATTAAAATCGGTTAAGTAGTTTAAGAGTTCATCGCGGACAAACATTGTGACACGAGATTTATATATATTAAGATTAAAGTGGCAGACTTTCACTGTCGAATTACCTAGAACAAACACAAACACAAATTGTTAATTTATTAGATGGACATTACTTTACAATTTAATGTTGTGAGTTTGATATATAAGAACATAAAATATCAATAAAAGGGGTATGTACATACCGATGGCTCCTAAGTATACTGAGTCAACTAACAACTTTTGATAATTTCATTTTTTAAGATATTAATAACATTTACTTCATTTCCTATCTACCTATGTAAGAAAAAAATAAAGTTATTAAAAGTAGAGTTGACTCAGTATACTTAGGAGCCATCGATACGATAAAATAGATTTGAAATTACAATGACGGGGAATAGATGGAGGAAGTAGGTCATGGAGAGAAGAATAAGAAGTGGTGGTGGTGGTGGTGGTGGTGGTGGTGGTGGTGGTGGTGGTGCTCACCGGTGTGCGGCGCGGCAAAGGCCAGCAGAGTGGGGCGCGGCGCCGGCGCGGCCGCGTGCCTCCACAGCGGCTGTGGACACACACACACAGCGCTATAGCACGAGCCTCATCGATTAGGGTCCAGCCGGCGCGGCGTCTGTCGCCTGGCAACGGAACGAGCCCCGCTGCGGCTCGGCAGTACGACATCTAGTGTGAGTGTAGCTGGCAGGGCTACGTGATGACCGGGCCGACGGCTTTTTTTTTTTAATACAATTGATATACATCAACGGACATTTGAACCCATGTCCTTTTTTATTATCATCATTACAGCCTAGACAGTCTACTGCTGGACATAGACCTCCACAAGTTGACGCCAAAAATAACGTGAACTCATGTGTTTTGCCCATAGTCACCACGCTGGGCAGGTGGGTTGGTGACCGCAGGGCAGGCTTTGTCGCACCGAAGACGCTGCTGCCCATCTTCGGCCTGTGTATTTCAAAGCCAGCAGTTGGATGGTTATCCCGCCATCGGTCGGCTTCTTAAGTTCCAAGGTGGTTGTGGAACCTTGTTATCCCTTAGTCGCCTCTTACGACACCCACGGGAAGAGAGGGGGTGGCTAAATTCTTTAGTGCCGTAGCCACACAGCACATCTTATTATAAAAACATGCAATTTTTATTTTTATTTTTCTTTTATTTCAAGGTAGGCGTTACGGGCCGACGGCTTAACGTACTCGCCGAGTCCACTGGGACAGACGTCAAGACCGAAAACTAATATTTGTATAGTTACAAATATCCGTCCCGAGCGGGAATCGAACCCAGAAAACGTCGGTGTTTAGGCGCGTACGTATACATTGTTTCCTTTAAATTATCTCGCTTCCATCATTTTCACAAATTATTACACCTAGCCGACTTTCATATTCGAGACGATCGAACAGTATATAAAGTAGAATCATACAAATAAAACCCAACTCACTCAAAAATACTTAGTTAACTAACATACAAAAAAAAAAAAACAGTGTAATTAACCTCCTTTTTGGAAGTTCTTTAAAAAAGAAACTCTCACATAGAAATTGTTCTATTACAGTAAACTTTACACTATACTACATATGTTAAAACTTTTATACTTATTATTTCATGAAAATCAACTTAATACTCTTATTCTGCTATGTGATTACAGCAGTATAGAATATAACCACCCCCTCTCTTACCGTGTGTGTCGTAAGAAATAACTAAGGGATAACAAATATCCACTACCACCTTGGAACTTTCAAAGCCGAACGATGGCGAGATAACTATCCAACTGCTGACTTTGAAATACACAGGCCGAAGACGGGCAGCAGCGTCTTCGGAGCGACAAAGCCAGCCCTGCGGTCACCAACCCGCCTGCCCAGCGTGGTGACTATGGGCAAAACACATGAGTTCACGCCATTATTGGCGCGAACTTATGGAGGCCGATGTCTAGCAGCGGACTACGATAGGCTGAACTGATGATGATGATGAACATAATACTCACAACAGATTTGATGGCGGGCCCCTCCTTCTGTTCATTGGGTTGAACTCGTGTCAAAGTAATCCCAGGAGGCAGTTTCAGATCCGCCACCTATTGAAGAGATAATTGTTTTAATACTAGCTTCTTTTCCTGGTTTTTCCCTACTAATTTCAATATCTTATTTTATTTATATACGTTAGTACATAACATTTCTCAATTTCTTTGCTCAAATTACAATTTTTTTTCTTGCAAGCGTTCTTATGTCTGACTGATTTTCACACACGGTCGATTGTTTCTACTTAACGCTTGTTTTATAGGTAACAAATGACTAAATTAGTAACTTTTTTTAAATACACATACAAATAACAACAACATGTAAACAAACAAACCCACAACAGCACATGTAAATCTGTATATAAAAAAAAATCTCGTTCGTGCCACGAAGTTTGTTTGGGATAAACCCTGAAAGTACTGGATCGATTTTAATGAAATTTTACACAGATTTGTAATTTCATCTGAACTAAAAATATAGCCTATATTTTATTTCAATTAACGACCAGCATATTTTTATTGCAAAATTACAAAAAAAGAAGACGGTACGAAGATACCAGGTTAAACAATACTCGAGCTAGTAATCAAACCCACAGACCCTGAAGCAGAAAGCAGTGCCACTTTGCACTGTGTTACTGGGCTATTCAAAGGGCTGGTTATGTGTAAAAGACAGATACAGCTTGTCTCACCTGTACTCCGCTGCTAAGCTGCTCCATTATGCTACAAGAGGCTGGCTTCCCTGGCTGGTTGGCGCATTGATTCTGAAATTATTTATTTATTTACTTAAATACACTTATTTAATTACTTATTATACTAATAATAAAAAGAATATCTATACTAATCACTACATAGTATAAAAAAAGTCGCTTCCCGCTATCTGTACGCTTAGATCTTTAAAACTACTTAACGTATTTAGATGCAGTTTTCTTTAGTAAATAGAACTGATATCTAAGATTTTTTTTTTATTTTTTTTTTTTATTTTTTTTTTTTTTTTTTTTGTGTTACCCACATTAGGAATTCTAAACATTTTTGAATATCATATCAAAAATTGACCGCTCCAGCGGGGTTCGAACCCGCGCCTCCGACATACCGTGTCGGCGCTCTAGCCAATTAAGCTATGGAACGATGCACCCGCTCGAGCGAAATTTTCGATATGATAATTTTTAATTTCGGTTTAAGCGAACCGTGGCGCCGTCTATAGTGAGCTCTTTACAGAAACCCGTAACTATTCAAAGTTTCATATTACAATGAAAATCTTTTGACAGGAGACGACACCGTGCTATTTTTAATATCTAAGTTTTTTTTTTTTTTTTTTTGTGTTACCCACATTAGGAATTCTAAACATTTTTGAATATCATATCAAAAATTGACCGCTCCAGCGGGGTTCGAACCCGCGCCTCCGACATACCGTGTCGGCATCGTTCCATAGCTTAATTGGCTAGAGCGCCGACACGGTATGTCGGAGGCGCGGGTTCGAACCCCGCTGGAGCGGTCAATTTTTGATATGATATTCAAAAATGTTTAAATAGCACTGATTCCAGAGGAAGGTTTAAATGTTATAAAACATGCATAATATAGTAGAGGAACTCTGATAGTTTTTTTTTGCGCTTACATTGCAAATATTTATTTAATATTTACTATCGGCAATGCACCCGTGCGGAGCCGGAGGGTCGCTAGTAAAGTACAAATTAGTAAAATGACCCCTACTTGGATGAAGTTAATTTTTACTTATGATAGTACTTACCTTCTTGGTGACAACTTCGACAGTAGCTTCCTTCTTCTTATCCTTCTTGTTGTTTTGTTGTGCTTGTTGTTGGCCGGCTTTCGTTTTTGCTGTTGTCGATGCTGTAATGTAAGTTATTCAAAATAAAATAACTGTGTTTGATACCAAACGAAAATAAAATAATTAAATATAGTACGATGTAACCGCTAGATCGAAATTTTTGATATGATGATTTTATATTCGGTCTAAGCGACCGTGGCGCCGTCTATAGTGAGTCCTTAAGTTTCACATTACAATGAATTCTTTGACAATTAATTGGCTAAAGCACCGACACGGTAAGTCGGAGATGCAGGTTCGATCCCCGCTGAAACGGTCGATTTTGATATGATATTAAAAATTGTTCAGAATTTCCTAATGTGTGGGTAAGACAAAAATAAATCATACATCATCATCATCATTAGGTATAATTTATAAGGTGCTTGTCAGATTTCGATCAAATTGTAATACGACCACGGTGGCCATCTTTCTATAAATAAATAAAAATCATAGATGTAAAAAAATGAGAATCTCCCTTTGTTTGAAGTCAGTTAACAAGTTTTTATTTTCATGAATTAATATCAACAATATCAATAAATATCTTAAAACATACACACACGGTCATTCTAAAGTAAGCAATTTAATGCTTGTGTTACAGGTAACAGGCGACTGGTATAGCTACATTTTTTTAATAAACATACATATATATAATAGATATATACATAAATATACATAATATATTACACCCAGACTACGGGTGGGAATCGAACCCACAATCTCCGGAGTAGAAAGCAGGGTCACTATAAACTGCACCAACGGGCTAGTCAAGTCACATGAATGTGGTAGCAGTTAAATTCAAATGAAATCAAAACAATTCTATTCTAATAGGCTTCAAGAGCAAATTCGATCCTCATTTTACAAATTCAATTTTTTAAAAATGATTATTATTTTTAAAAGTGAAGCGACCAATTCAGAATGGGGATTCTTAATGAAGTCGATGTATTCGAAATGCAGACTAATTTATTAAAAGGGTTAATGTCCCCACGTTATATTATTTGTCGATGTTATTTGTCACGTCATACCTTTTGCGTCCTGTTTATTCTCCTTCCCCTTTTTATCTTCTTTCTTAACTTCCTTCTTCTCTTCTTTTCTCTTCTTGTCTTCTCTCTTCGTCTCTTTGTCCTTCTTGCTGTTGTCTATTTTGAGAGGTTCCTGTTTCGACGCTTTCTTGGATTTCGCTTCTAATTGTTGCTGTTTCCTTTTCTCTTCTTCCTCCGCCTGAGGAGAAACGTTCGTTTATATAATAAATCATAATCATTACAGCCTATCGCAGTCCACTGAAGGACATAGGCCTCCACAAGTTCACGCCAATAATGGCGCGAACTCATGTGTGTAATACGCTCGTTTGCCGTCCAAGTTATATATTAAAAAAAAAATCGTCTCACGATGTTCGTCCGGTCTCCGAAACTACTGAACCGATTTTGATGCAATTTTGCACAGATATGTAACTTTGTCCAATTTAAAATATTGGCTTAAATTATTTCGACAGACATACATAGATGATTATTTTCATTAAAAAAAAAAATGAGGCGTTACGAAGTTCACCAAGCTAGCAGTTGTGTATTTGACGAAAGACCACGGGTGGTTTTATAACGTGCTCTCCGAGGCACGGCACAAACAATTTTTTTTTTCGCGGTAGTTAACTTTATGCTTGTGTTAGAGGTAACAGCCGACTGGTATAAATACATTTTGTTTTTATTTTAATTACTTAACAAGACTCACCTGTTGCTTAGCGAGCAACTTTCTCTGCTTCTTAGACAGGGGTTGCGGTTCGATAGCTGGCGGAGGAGACGCCTTTTTCTCCTTCTCCTTTACCTTCACCTCGACCTTGGGCTGGGCTTGGGGTTCTTTCTGTTCTTTGTGTTTTTTCTGTGGATTTTAATAAATATTTAAAACGTGAAACGCCGGCTTGATTTTTTAGTTTTTCTGTTTGGGCCACGGGGCACACCACATGAACACGAGCCAGAGTCAACTTGAAAAATATGTCAGATAGTATAAGGAAAAATATGTCAGATCTTTAAGAATGGGTATGGTAGTGCAATGAAAAATTATCATAAATTTTTTGTAAATAAGGACTTTATAACTAGCCCCATGGACTAAACAAGAGAGGCACAACTGGTGTCCCTCATGGCGTTCAATGTGTTAAAGCTATATTAAGAACTAATAACACACTAGTTTTCATAGTAGTTTCATAGTAGTTCAAATATTTTAATTATTTGTGATTTTTTGTGCTTTTAAACATTGTATTCCAAAATGTTATGTACACTTGTAAGTGACATGCATATTAAATACTTTGTTATTATATATTTGTAATTTTAAAATTTTTATATGTATGTTGTAAGTGTGCTTTTGAAAATAAATAAATAAAAACACTAAGCATACTATTTCAACGCGTGTGATCTGTACGTGAATCTGTATTTTGTTTCAAAGTTGTTCAAATGTGTACTCTAAGTGTAAGAAACTAGATTCACCTAAGACATCGTGCAAAAAACTAGATTCGCCTTTTATAAAAAAATCAAGTGTGCTTAAGACCGTACGACAGAACAGAAAACTTCATTGGCATTCGCAATCTACCAATCGCGCAATAATCCCGAGTTCGCTCTTTAGGGATAAGACCGCCTTTTGAACATTCCTTTTTTATTATTATTATTATTTCTCGCTTGCTTCTTTTTCTTTTATGTTACTTGTATTGTTTTTGGTTGTACAATAAAGTATATTTGTATTTGTATTGTATTTGTTCACCCGATCGAGCCTTTCACCTCAGAGTGTGACGGATCAGTGTAACTTACTACCTAAGAAAAAATCTGTGTGCGGTGCGTGTGTAGTATCCTACTGCTGGGCATGGGCCTCCTTCCCCATGTAGAAGAAGGATCAGAGCTTAATCCGCCACGCTGCTCCAATGCGGGTTGGCGGATATATTCCCTACTGTGAGTAACGATCGCTATCAGGTGTAAACGGGACCGACGGCTTAACGTGTTCTCTGAGGCACGGTGGGGAGACCCACAAGGACTGCACGAACACCCAGACCACGGCAAACACCTGTATGGCCAATACAAATGTTTGTCATGTGCGGGGATCGAACCCACCACCGCCAGCGCAATAGCTACAAACCAGTGCTGTGACCGTTGCGTCAACGCGTCGTCATACATCTTATGAACCGTATGAAGTGTACTTAGACATTTTTTAATATCATATCAAAAATCGACCGTTCCAGCGGGGATCGAACCCGCGTCTCCGACTGACCGTGTCGGTGCCTAGCCAATTAAGCTATGGAACGATGTACCCGCTAGATCGAAATTTTTGATATGATGATTTCAAATTCGGTCTTAGCGACCGTGGCGCCGTCTATAGTTTCAAATTCTCTAATGTGTGGGTAACACAAAAATAAAATATATATATAAAATAAAATATATATAGTGTATATAGCTTAACTTTTTGTTGCCCTCTTGTACATATATATTAATAATACCTTAGCAGATCCCTTAGCTAGCTGGTTGATATGAGCGATCGCTTGCTCCCATGTCTGTTTCTTTTGACTCTCGCTTGGTTTCTGCGATTGAATTTGTGACTGACTTTCATTCTCGCACATTTTCAATACTGAAAACAAATAAATAAGTAAAGTTAATTATGAAAATTCTGAAGTACCTAAAGGATCGTCCATTCACTATGTAAGGCTCTAAAGAGGGGGCAAAAAAACACGAAACATACTACAAGGGAGAGGGAGGGGGTGTCCTGTAACGAGATAACACGTATATTTATTTATAGTAATTTTATTAATTACTAGCCTACCTGTGCCCACTTCGTTGGGCGTTAATTATTTTTGTAATGCAAATATATATTAAAGATTTCATCTCGCTCGTATTTTTCCGACTTTATTTACATATACCATTATTTTCACTGAATTTTTTGTTCAATAACAATAAAATATAGCCTATGTCACTCCCGAACAGTGTAGCTTTTTGTTAGTGAAAGAATTTTCATGATCGGATCAGTATTTGCGAAGATTACATACAAACAAAGTTAGAAACTTCAACCCTTTATAATATTATATTTAATATTTACTACTAGCCGACCCGTGCCCACTTCGTTGGGTGTTAATTATTATTATATTAACCAAATAATTAATTAATACTTTAAAGAACAAATTGTATAGCACTTAAATAAATAATGTTGCTCCAACGCCATCTGTCAAAAATCGAGAAAACGTCGTCGACAGACTAAAATAAGACTAAATTAATAACGTCGAAAGACTCATAAATTGTTTTCTAATAGCGATAGATGGCGCTAGCTATTTACCATTTTGATATTATATTTTAATCTTTTTCTTATTTACTGAATTTTTTGTTCAATAACAATAAAATATAGCCTATGTCACTCCTGAATAGTGTAGCTTTCTGTTAGTGAAAGAATTTTCGTGATCGGACTAGTATTTGCGAAGATTACCCCCTACATACAAAGTTAGAAACTTTACCCCTTTATAGTATAATATTTAATATTTACTATAAAGAACGTTCAATAGTAATTATCTCTAGTAGTAACTCTATCTCATCAGCGGGATAACTCACCGGTAAAGTCGTTGCTCAGTACAGCGGAGATACGCTGTTGCGCCACATCTGGCTGAGGCTCTGGTGAATGCTGGAATAGACAAACACATCGTCATTAATATATGTATATTGAACTAGTTTTACCTTGCCCCGTATAATTTCAGATTTTCTGGCAATGTCCAGAAAAAAGTCCGCGGTATGACTCGCGTTAATTTGATGAAAAAGCTATACTAATATATAATATAGCCTATAGAACCAGTAATTTCTGAAATTCGCACCTTCAAACAAACACACGAACAAAATCTTCAGCTGTATACTATAAAAAAAATATATAAGTAAAAAAAAAGTCTGTTCAACGAGAAGCGATACCAAACGTAAACCAAAGCCCAAAATTTTTTCATAGCGACGACGGAACAAACAAAATATAGTCCATCATTTTGTATTATTTTTTTTATTTTATTTCATTCCGTGTCCTGAAGCACTCGTGGTCATTTTTATATTTTGATAATAAATTATCATTTAAGAAGTATCAAATCTTATGTACATAATTATATTTAATTAAGTAGTTATGAAAATATGAATATATTTTACAATTAAAAAATTTGTATAAGTAAAAAAAAAGGTTACAAAAACTCTTCATTGTTGACAAGTTGCATGACCTCTTTGGTTTGTTTACGTTTGGTATCTCAGCTCGTTAAGCGCATTTTACAATTATTTTCCAAATAAAATAAAGAATCGTTTTCAGCCAAATATTTAAAAAACTATTGCAACAAGAATATGTAATGATACGTATAAAAAAAGCAATGTGCTTTAGACCACACGACTCAAGAAGACTAGAACTTCAGTCCACTTCTACGTTCTTCATTATATAATGTATTCTTTCAATGTGTATTTATTGAGAAAAAAAAAATTGCTATATCAGCCGACTATTACCTGTAACACAAGCATCATGTTGCTTACCTTTGGAACGGACGACCGTGTGTGTCTGTTATAGATATTTATTCATTGCTATGTTCATCGTTCATCCTCATCATCATTCTAGCCTATCACAGTCCACTGCTGCACATAGGCCTCCACAAGTTCGCGCCAAAAATAACGTGAACTCATGTGTGTTACCCATAGTCACCGCGCTGGGCAGGCGGGTTGGTGACCGCAGGGCTGGCTTTGTCGCACCGAAGACGTTGCTGCCCATTTTCGGCCTGTGTATGGCTATGTTAGGCAAGTCCAATATTACCTGGTGAATGTTCCTGTCCTCGATGGGCTCTTTCCCCTGTAAGGCTCTAGCTTCAGCCAAGGCTCTCTGACACTCTTGATAGCGCTTCGTGTACTCCGCCACACGCCTATCGGCTACCTGCAACTCCTAGACGAAACGATATTTCATTAATTTTATTTTCCCGACCTGATAAGTCAGTTTTATTTGAGAATAATTAATTATGAATGCTTATTAGTACTGTGGTAAGTGAATAAAAGAAAATATAAAATGTCAATTTTGTTTTCATGAGTATATGTTGCCTCAGCACTTTCTTTCTTTCGTCGGGTTCTGTTCGTTTGCGGCCTTACCTTAGCGGCAGTGTTGACGACGGCAGTGTAATCGCCGAGTTGCTCAGCTACTAGTTGCATTTTAGCTTGTTGTACTGGGTTCAGTTTCTGCTTTTTACCTGTTTAAAAAAAATACATTTTTAACAACTCAAAAACAAACATGAGTAGACCATATCACATATTTATTCATTTTGGATATTTTAGGGTAATAGTCCCAGTCCTTTGGAGCCTAGGGCTCAGACTGAGGTCTGGGACCTAGGTTCCAAGGGGAGGAGTTGCTGGACTTCTACTGGGCGCGTCCCCCAGGTGGCGGATAGGGGAACGCCGCCTGCGGTTTAACGACTGCGGGTGGTAGGGGTCTTTGGACTCCCGCGGACCAAAACCAGACGATGCGCTCCGGGTACCGCTCTGGCCACCAGAGTGGACCTGTGAGCGCAGGTGTGTTGGGACGGAGGTGCGGAGGTGTGTGTGGCACTGAGACGGCGCGGTGACGTGGGGGTCGGTTCTTCCTTCCCCCACGCGGAGGACGGGGTGGGTGGGCTCGCTCGCCCGCCCTAAGGCGTGCGAAAGTGCGCTCTTGCGCCGTGGTCGCGGTCAGCCTGTGTGTGGGGGCCGCGGCCGCCGCCGCCGCACTAGACACTCCGCCGCACCAGACACTCCGCCGCACTAGACACTCCGCCGCACTAGACACTCCGCCGCACCAGACACTCCGCCGCACCAGACACTCCGCCGCACTAGACACTCCGCCGCACCAGACACTCCGCCGCACTAGACACTCCGCCGCACCAGACACTCCGCCGCACCAGACACTCCGCCGCACCAGACACTCCGCCGCACCAGACACTCCGCCGCACTAGACACTCCGCCGCACCAGACACTCCGCCGCACTAGACACTCCGCCGCACTACTCTCCGCCGCACCACACTCGCCGCACTAGACACTCACCGCGCCTCCGCGCCGCGGCGGCCGCGCGCGCCTCCGCCAGCAGGCGCTCGGCGCGCACGCGCGCCCCGTGCGCGGCAGCCCGCTGCGCCTGCGCCGCCGCACTAGACACTCCGCCGCACCAGACACTCCGCCGCACCAGACACTCGCCGCACTAGACACTCACCGCGCCTCCGCGCCGCGGCGGCCCGCTGCGCCTGCGCCGCCGCCGCACTAGACACTCGCCGCACTACTCTCCGCCGCACCAGACACTCGCCGCACTACTCTCCGCCGCACCACACTCGCCGCACTAGACACTCACCGCGCCTCCGCGCCGCGGCGGCCGCGCGCGCCTCCGCCAGCAGGCGCTCGGCGCGCACGCGCGCCCCGTGCGCGGCGGCCCGCTGCGCCTGCGCCGCCGCCGCACTAGACACTCGCCGCACTACTCTCCGCCGCACCAGACACTCGCCGCACTACTCTCCGCCGCACCACACTCGCCGCACTAGACACTCACCGCGCCTCCGCGCCGCGGCGGCCGCGCGCGCCTCCGCCAGCAGGCGCTCGGCGCGCACGCGCGCCCCGTGCGCGGCGGCCCGCTGCGCCTGCGCCGCCGCCGCACTAGACACTCGCCGCACTACTCTCCGCCGCACCAGACACTCGCCGCACTACTCTCCGCCGCACCACACTCGCCGCACTAGACACTCACCGCGCCTCCGCGCCGCGGCGGCCGCGCGCGCCTCCGCCAGCAGGCGCTCGGCGCGCACGCGCGCCCCGTGCGCGGCGGCCCGCTGCGCCTGCGCCGCCGCCGCACTAGACACTCGCCGCACTACTCTCCGCCGCACCAGACACTCGCCGCACTACTCTCCGCCGCACCACACTCGCCGCACTAGACACTCACCGCGCCTCCGCGCCGCGGCGGCCGCGCGCGCCTCCGCCAGCAGGCGCTCGGCGCGCACGCGCGCCCCGTGCGCGGCGGCCCGCTGCGCCTGCGCCGCCGCCGCACTAGACACTCGCCGCACTACTCTCCGCCGCACCAGACACTCGCCGCACTACTCTCCGCCGCACCACACTCGCCGCACTAGACACTCACCGCGCCTCCGCGCCGCGGCGGCCGCGCGCGCCTCCGCCAGCAGGCGCTCGGCGCGCACGCGCGCCCCGTGCGCGGCGGCCCGCTGCGCCTGCGCCGCCGCCAGCTCGCGCCCCACCGCCTGCAGCCGCTCCTCCAGTCGGGACTCCATCTGCGGGGCACAGTTCCCGATGTGACGATATAAAATATTTAAATATATCACAAATCACAAAAAAAAAAATGTGGCCGTTGGCGTACTTCGTATTGGTAACGAAAAAAAAAAATAGAAAAAAAAAACGTAGCCCCGCTATCCCTATATATGATATCCCCTTACCATCAAAGGACCGAACGCTTTGTAAAAAAGGCAATAATAATAACTGTCTATCCCACTCACCCTCTTAGCCTTTTGGCGCTGCTTCTTAGCCCTTTTCTTCCCGCGGTCTACGTGTCGCGCTGGACCCTCGATGTACTGCAAGAGCGCGTCAAGGTCTCGAGGGTCTTCAGCTCTGTTGTTGCACCCACCTCGACCACGCCAACAAGAACCTCTGCAAATAGATATTTTAGATGATGAGTTGGCGCAAGCAATGGTCACTATACTACATGTTGCACTTGCGGTCACGGGTTCTATCCCCGGACGCGACAAACATTTGTATAGGTCATATAGATCCCAACACAGGAGTAAGCCCATTGTTGAGTCTAAGACAAATATGGAGTTTGAGTCTAGTTTAAAATGAATAATCTATACAAATAAATAAAATTGGAGTGTCTGCTTTTAATATTAAAATAACCGCCTTTTTCTAAATGCATATGGATACACACACAGATAAACGGTACATATACCAAAATAACTTTTTTTACAATTTTTGTTTGTCTGTCTGTCTTTTTGTTTGTTCCGGTTAATCTCTGAAGCGGCTGGACCGATTTTGACGGGACTTTCATTGACGGGACTTTCAATGGCAGATAGCTGATGTAGTAACGAGTAACTTAGGCTACTTTTACACTTTTTTCATTTTGTTAAATTCCACAGGGACGAAGTCGCGGGCACAGCTAATAATATATAATCTATTTATTAGCAGAAATGCTACTCAAAAGTGACCTGCTATAAAGGAGATGAAAATCAGGCATGACACACAAACTAGATAGATTAACGAGTGACCTTAATATTTTCTTTTTAACAATTTTTTGCAAGCTTGATTTACCAATCGTTAAAAAAGTATTGGAAATTCCTCACATACAGAACCATAGTCACTTAATTAATAATATTACCCAGAACAGCCAGAGCTAGTTGAGAAGACGCTCGTATCTCGACTCGATATCGACACTGTGTTCTGTTGTTGCCGACTCTGCCGCATCTGCTGTTGTTGTTGCATCTGCATCTGTTGCTGTTGTTGTTGTTGATGTTGTTGCATCTGCTGTTGTTGTTGAATCTGCTGCTGCTGTTGTTGTTGTTGCATCTGTTGTTGTTGTAGCTGTTGTTGTTGTTGCAACTGCATTTGATGCTGTCGAAGCAACGCGTCGTGCCTTTGTTGCTGTTCAATTTTAAATATTTATAATATATATTTTACGAGGTTATTCAAGCTGTTTTAATAGTGTTTATATAGCTATTTAGTATAATTTTTTACAGTCGTATAATATTTAAGAATAATTATGTTTTTAAGGAAACACAATTTTTTAAAGGAGAAGAATATACATTCAAACCAAGAAACAATTTATCATCATCATCATCACAGCAGCCTTTCGCAGTCCACTACTAGACATAGGCCTCCACAAGTTCACGCCAAAATGGCGTGAACTCATGTGTTTTGCCCATAGTCACCACGCTGGGCAGGCGGGTTGGTGACCGCAGGGCTGGCTTTGTCGCACCGAAGACGCTGCTGCCTGTCTTCGGCCTGTGTATTTCAAAGCCAGCAGTTCGATGGTTATCCCGCCATCGGTCGGCTTTTTAAGTTCCAAGGTAGTAGTGGAACTGTGTTATCCCTTAGTCGCCTCTTACGACACCCACGGGAAGAGAGGGGATGGCTATATTCTTCGATGCCGTAACCACACAGCATTTTATACTACTATATAATACTAATAGTTTTCTTTAAAATATTTTGGAAACAACAAACCTGTTGTTGTCTTATCTGTTGTTGCTGCTGAGGAGTCAAAGTCGGTTTGTTGTGTATCGGCAGATCGTATATAGGTTCAGGTTTCTTTTGTTGGTGTTGTGTTTGCTGTTGTTGTTGGTTTTGTTGTTGTTGTTGTTGTTGTTGTGGTTGTGGTTGTGGTTGTTGTTGTTGTTGTTGCTGCTGCTGGTGTTGTTGTTTTTGTTGTTGTTGCTGCTGCTGCATCTGCTGTTGCATTTGCGCTTGCTGCTGTTGTTTGAGTTGCTGGAATTTAAAGAAAAATAATAAGTATTGGTGTACTTATATATTGCAATTTACATACCAAAAGCAACGTTAATCGATGTCTATGATGACAGCTGTGACCAAGACGGCTTGACGTGCATCCTGAGGTTAGGTTTTATGTATATTATCGATTATGGTCTGCCAGATTTAAATAATCCTTATTTTTATATCCACTCTCAAATACTGTACAGTCAGGAGTTTGTGTAACGGTGTTTGTGGTCTCATTCCTCTGAAGCGCTTGAAATTGAAACAGGACCCACACCACTAAGCCGTTATATACATACCTGTATTCGTATCTGCTCCATAGCGCTCGCATTGACTTTCCCCTCGGCTTTGACCGCAGTTGGAGCGTTCACTTGCGCTGGAACTGAACGTTGAAGAGCCTAGAAATAGTAAAAGTTTGTGTGTCAGCTCCCATACATTAACTCCTTAATCCTAAATAACGAATCACGTGATATCAATACATGTAATAAAAGTGTAACGGATCGCTGTCTATACATGGAAAATATATGAGAAAAAATATTGTTAGGACCTTTATCAACGCAAATAGCACCTAAAACAATGATCGTTAGAATTTTTTATCTGTTTATCTAATTGTCTGTGCGTTTGTGCAAACTAATCTCAGAAAATTAATAAATAAATAAAAATGTCAATCAGTCCATACTTAAAAAGAATTATGCCCATTTAAAGAATCACGTTGAACATGATGTAAATACCCAAACGATGGTGTAAATAAACTAAAAGATATATTCAAAAAATGCCGTCCAAAGTCACCAATTAACGCGGACGAAGTTGCGGGCACAGCTAGTTTCACTGTCACTATTGACACTTTTGAGTCCACGGACTTACCGCTGATGGATCCGTGACAATGTCGACGGTATATTGCGAGTTTCAGAAGTGTGTTTGCTAGCAAACGAAAAGAACCTGCTTCAATTAAAATCGAATACTCAAAATGTAGTCATCAGATCTCAATCAAATTAAATGCAACCACATGACAAGCATCAGCTTTCGATTAAGAATTATTAAAATCGATATATGCAGTGAAAAGTTATGTGGTAAACAACGTAGGTCGACAAAAAAGTAGTCAAGTTACTATACCCATTATTAGATATAACTCGAAAAGTACTGCGTAGATTAAATCATAGAAATATGTCGAATTACTTGACGACGTAATTGAAATCGTTTTTTTTTTTTTCGTTTGCAGGTAAAAAAATTATCCGAAGTAAATATTTTTTTACCTTAGGTTTATTTTCCGGTTTCTCTGTGACGACCATCTTGGCCATTTTTTCAGCTAGCTGTTTCTGCTGGTTCTCGATGGCTTGCCGCTTCTGTTGCGCCTGCGCAGGAGTCAATGTTGGGGGGAGAGACTTGGGGAGGGCCTGAGAAGCGGGGAGAAGTTAAATAAATAAGGCCAACTGGAGAAGTACCTCGACGTTACGGAAGATCGGATCGATCGATCGGATCGGAAGATCGGATCAGCTAAATGATACTACTTTCAAGCTGTGTTGTGTTCCTGTGTGGCTAAGGTGGCCAGAGCTCCTGGGGAGGTGGGGGGAGATTGGAGGGTCGGCAACACGTTTGCGACGTTTCCGGTGCTGCAGACGTCTATAAGCTACGGTAATCGCTTACCATCAGGTGAGCCGTACGCTCGTTCTTCTTGCTTTTCGCAAGAAAAGACGACCGTGTGTGCATATTTTATTACAATGGTTTATTAGTTTTAACAGTTTTAGTGGTACTCACGGGGGGTGTGGAGGCCTGCGACTGCGGGGGCTGCGGGGGCGCGCGCTCCGGCGGGGACTCCACCTCGCCCTGGAACCACATCACAACTGTTACTCAGGGTACGTCTATACTAATATTATAAAGCTCAAAACTTTGAACGCGCTAATCTTAGGCTACTGGCTCGAATTGAAAAATACTTTTTGTATCGGATATATATATATATATATATATCTGACAACCATAGGCTATTTTTTCCCTCAATCTAACGCGTGGGAAACTTCAGGACACAGCTAGTAATATAAAAGATGAATTCAGGTTGAGGAAGGTTGTCTGGTAGACGCTTTTTTAAGCGTCAAGCAATAAAACCGCCTTCGCGCACTTTTTGCGTATGTTTTGTATTTTCTATATATCATCATTATCATTACAGCCTATACAGTTCACAGCTGGACATAGGCCTCCACAAATTTACGCCAAAAATAACGTAAACTGAGTGAAGTAAGTAACTAAGAACAAGGGTTCCTACGGTGGGGTCAATTTCGACCCTTCGGGGGTTAAAAAGCTTTATCAGGCGGTCTTCGATATAATATAGATTTTAATGTTTTCAAAGTTTTTAAATTAGAAATTTAGTATTTAGTATCACTAAGAAAACGAACTGGGGGCGTTCGATGTATCAGTTCATTTTGGAAAAGAGTTCTCAAGTCCAAAATAGTTTTCAGAATGGCTATTTTAGAGTGTTATTTAGATAAATATATACATACGTTCGTTTTACATTTCTGCTTCTTCTTATTGAGTATCGATCTCAACCTCTCTCTCGTTTCGTTGAAGTTGCGCGGAACTGGGGTCGTTAGCGGCGGCTGTAACGTGACATACAACATTAATACGCTAAGGTTAAGATATTTGCCTACCTTTTTAGAAAAATACCTCACAATTACTCCACATAAATTATATACCCTATTTTATATTATGTACCCATGTATGAAGGGAATAATGAAAGGGGACGAAGCGAAAGAAGTATGTAAGGATCGTAGCAAATGGAAGGAAGGGGTCTCTGCCTACCCCTACGGGAAAGAGGCGTTATTATATGTATGTATGTATGTATGTAAATTATATATCATTTTATAGATAATTGCTCATTCTACTGGCATCCAAAACTCAAAAATTTATTATTGCTTGTGTTTTTATAAATTAATTTATTAAAATCTAATATATAAAATTCTCGTGTCGCGGTGTTTGTAGTTAAACTCCTCCGAAACGGCTTGACTGATTCTCATGAAATTTTGTGTGCATATTGGGTAGGTCTAAGAATCGAACATCTATTTTTCGTCCCTCTAAATGTTAAGGGTAGTCCACCGATAATTTTTTTTTAAATTTTAGATAAATTATTTATTCTTTATTTTATTATGATTTGGCGTTGAAAAATACATACAACCCTAAATTTTTACTTTCCTACCACCAACTCCTATTTTTAAATAGCGTTTAGCGGCAAGACAACGTTTGCCGAGTCAGCTAGTATGTATGTATGTATGTATGTATATATATATATGTATGTATATATATATATATATATATATATATGATGGAGATAGGGTACAACAGGAAATATCCTGCGTAATATCTGGACCAGGCCGACTGGGCAAGTACCTCGACCTTACAGAAGATTACAGCTAAATAATACTGCTTTCAAGCAGTGCTATGTTCCTGTGAGTAAGATAAAGCTTTTGGACAGGATCGGCGGTATGATCGGAAACGCGCTTGCGATGCTTCTGGCGTTGCAGGCGTCTTTGGGCTACGTAAATCGTTTACCGTCAGGTGAACCGTACATTTGTTTGTTCTGAAGTGATACTCACCGCTAGTCCGAAGACAGTGCAGTAGCAACAGTTGCAGGGCTGGTCGGCGGCGCCCTCACCCACACAAGCGCCGTGCCCCACTGGGGGTAAAGTTTCTATTACTAACTTATCTTATCATCCGCCAACCCGCATTGGAGCAGCGTGGTGGATTAAGCTCTGAACCTTCTTCTACATGGGGAAAGAGGCCTATTCCCAGTAGTGGGATATTACAGGCTGAAGCGTAAGACATATCCTCTTCGATTCCCGCTCGGGATGGATATTCGTATTTGTACAAATATTTCTTTCCGTCTGTTCGTCTGTCCTAGTGGGTCTCCCCACCGTGCCTCGGAGAGCACGTTAAGCCGTCGGTTCCTAGTGTTATCTTATAAACCTGATAATTCATCTATTTTACTTTGGCTTTGAAATTTAATATTGAGATCAAATGTTGTTGTATTTTATCTCATGTAAGCAGTGTTTATTGTTTGTTACCAATAAAATTTATTTTATTTTATTACTATTTTTCATGCAGCTTGATCTCTCTTAATACGTCTTACCTTTAATTTTTTTATCTACGGGTCTAAGTTAACGATGAGTTGTTTTTAATCAAATCAACACTTAATAAAATGACTTTATATAATTAGACTTAAAAAAAATCTTTTGAGTTGTCATTGTACAATTTAAAATTAAATTTAAATTAGTGTTGACAGTATAGTCATAAAAGTAAACGTCCATACAAATGTATACGGGTACAAATGATAAATCAACTCACCTTTACAAACATGCTGCTGATGGTTACCGTTCTCACAGCCCTTCGGGGCCTGCTTCTGCTTCTGCATGACCTTGTAAGGTTATGTCATCGGAGATATGAAAACGACTGGATCTATTCTAATCTGATTTATTACTGCTCTCCATCTCAAACGTTACACATTATTATATAAGTACTTATTAAGGCACTCTTACGCTACTACTACATATAACATCTATATAACATTTACTTACACACTACACGCCCACCGGCAAAAAAAATAAAAATAATGGATTACATTTATTTTTATTTGAGTAAAAAGGTATATTAATTTATATGAGTATATGAATTAAAACAAAATAATTAATAATTAAAAGATATTAAACATATTAATAGTATTACATTAGTATTACAATATTGATTACATTTTTTTTTAATTCTAAACATAGTTAATTTGAAATAAATTTAACAAATTTACTTAGATATTAAATTACATAGGTACATTTTCAATGGCAAAAGAATAAAATAAAAAAATACAATAAAACAAATCATTTGGTATAATATGGTCTAGTTCTATTTTTATGTACTATTAATTCTTTACCTTTATATTGTATTTTTACATTAGGATTACAATCTTCTATTACACTATATGGTCCAATGTACAAAGGATCCAATTTGTTTACATTTTGTTCATTCTTAAGTAGTATCATGTCACCTGTATTATATGTTATAGGATTATTATAGGAATCATATTTACATTTTCTAATTTGTTTACTGCTAATTAAATTTTTTCTTGCATCATACTGTGATTTTTGTAGTCTATATCTAAGTTGTTGCGGATAGTCGTCTGGATTATACAGAGGCGCAACATCTGATGTTAAATTACTAGGTAAATTACATATTTTTCCGAAAACGAGTTCGTATGGAGTATATTTAGTTGATGTGTGTACGGTCGTGTTAAAAGCGAAGCACCAATATGGTAACCATGAACTCCAATTTTGTGGTTCATTGTCTGTTTGTATGCGAAGGAATGACATTAAATTTTTATGGGTATTTTCTAAGCTTCCTATTGACTGATGATGATACGCTGTCGAAGATATTTGATTGATTTTAAGCATTTTACACACTTCATTCATTACATTCGAAATGAACTCCGTGCCCCGATCAGATATAATGTTTCTCGGAATTCCATAGCGTAAAATAAAATTATTAATAAAAGCTGTTGCCACTGAAATTGTATCCTTATTTCTTAACGGATAAGCTTCTACGTACTTACTAAGATCACACTGTAATGTGAGAATATATTTATAATTATCACTATCCTTACTTAAGGGCCCAACTAAATCTAAGTATATCCTATCGAAAGCCGAATATCCCGTATCGGTAAGGACCATTGGCTCTTTAATATATTTAAAATGTTTCTGACGTTTACATTTATCGCAGCGATTTACGAAATCCGCGACATCTTTTTCCAATTTTGGCCAAAAGTAACGACGTTTTATGTTACTTATCATACGACGTATACCGGCGTGACCACTACTCGGTAGTAAGTGGTAATCATTTAATATTACACGTTTCGTATCGTGATCACTTATCACTTTTACACCTTTTAAAATATATAAACGCGGTCCGGACCAGTTAGGTGCAATGTCTATACTCTGACTTAAGTCTTTTATTAATATGCTGTTCTCATCATTTTGTATTACATACACATTATTAATTTTTATTTTTCTACAGTAATCCGCCAACTTCCTTACAAAGGCATCTCGTGCGTATTGTAATCGGAAATATGGATTTACTATTAAAATACCATTTGATGCATCTTAATTAAATAAATTTTTATTTTGTCCTTTTAAGAACTTTAAACTTTTCCATTGTTTTTCATTTAAAAATCTTAGCTCAGTACACTCCTCTGGTTTTTTAAGCAACTCCATAACTCTTGGGTGATCAGTCCAATCGTTAGCAGTTCGCTCGGAAACCTCGGGGTTGTAACTGACATTCTCTAAACTCTTTTCATTCATTTTCTTCCTTTGAGCTCGCGTCAACACTGACACAACATGTTGATTTATTTCCTTCAATTCCTCACTAGTTATTCGGATACGTGACAACGCATCTGCAGCTACATTGTCAGTACCTTTAACATATTCTATTATATAGTCATACTCCTCTAAGAGTAAACGAAATTTTGTCAAACGACTAGATGGATTTGTTTGATTGAATAAATAAATCAACGGTTTGTGATCAGTTCTTATAATAAATTTTCTTCCGAACAGATACGGCCTAAAATACTTTACGGACCACACGATAGCGAGCAACTCTTTTTCTATCGTGGGATACCTAATTTCCGCTTTATTGAGACTACGGCTAGCAAACGCTACGGGTCTGTTGTCATTATTGCATAATACGGATCCGATTGCATATCCAGACGCATCTGTTTGTAAAATAAACGTGTTGTCGTCATCAAAATTCGGATATTGTAATATAGGTGGAGACATTAATGACTTTTTTAAAAATTCAAAAGATTTTTTACATTCATCTGACCATTCAAAATGAACATACTTTCGACACAACCTATTAAGAGGTAAACATATTTCCGCAAAATTTGGTATAAATTTTCTATAAAAATTAACGAACGCTACAAATCTTTTTGTTTCTTCAGCATTTTTTGGAACGGGATAATTTTTTATTATATTTATTTTTTCTAAATCTGGTTTTATTCCTTCAGAAGAAACAACGTGACCTAATAATTGTATTTCTTTTCTTAAGAAATCGCATTTACTCGGATTAAGTTTTAAATTAACTTTTCGCAGTCTAATTAAAATATCTATCAAATTTTTGTTATGCATTTCTAAATTACGTCCGAAACAAATTAAATTATCTAAATAAACAAACAATTTGTCGTAAGTAAGACCTGACATAGCAATTGTCATTAACCGGGAAAAAGCACTAGGGCTAATTTTTAAACCCATAGGTAAGCGCGTCATCTGATATTGTCCAGAAGGTGTAGTAAATGCTGTGTATTTTCTACTTTCTGGTTTTAATTTTACCTGATAATAAGCTTGTGACAAATCTAACTGTGAAAAATACATTGAACCTGACAAAGAATCTAAAATATCGTTAATATTAGGCAGAGGAAATTTATCGTCTAAAGTTCTAGAATTTAATTTTCGAAAATCTATAACAAATCTCCACTTCTTTGAATTATCATCGGATTTTTTCGGAACCAGTAAGACAGGACTCGACCACTCGCTTTTTGCTGGTTCAATTATATTTTCAGAAAGCATTTTCTTAACTTGTGTTTCAATTTCCTCACGTTGAGAAAATGGTAACCTGTACTGTTTAGTATAAACTGGGTCTGCACCTGGCTTTAGCTGTATGCTTTGATCGTAAAGGTTAGTGGTGGATAATTTATCCTTAGGCAAGTGAAAAACATCTGAAAACTTTGCACATATGTTTTGAATTGATGACGTTTCCTCGCTATTTAAATGGTCAAAATTTATAAGGTTCAATAAAATGCGCACCCTGTCTCCGTCAATATTACAATTTCGTTCAAAGTTACAAATATTATAATCCGATAATAAATGTACCTCTGGTCTAAAATAATTAATATCTACTTGTGTTTCGCGTGTATTTAATATCTGTATATAAACTTGTCCATTATTCGGCCTACAAATGCTTCCGGCTATAAAAACTCCATCGCATAATTGATACGGTAAAATTACACAATCCTCGTTAAAACTAGTCTCCAATGTAAATATCTTTTCGCATCTCGGTGGAATGCTCAAAAAAAAGCTTTTATTTCCTATACAATTATTTATCATAGGTAAGGTTATAATATTGTTATTTTTACTAATAGTAATCGTATTATTTTCGAAATTTAAAATAGCGTTATACTTGTTCATAAAATCTATACCTATAATACCATCTCTAATACCAGGCAAAGTTTTCATAACATAAAACTTGTGTACGAATTCCTGATCATTTATGGTCAACGTAATGAAAACATAGCCTAACGTTTGCACTTTGCCTCCTATGCCATTTATGTAAATGCATTCCTTATGAATTGGAATGTTCCACTGTGCTACCGTGTTGTATTTCAATACGGATAATGATGCTCCGGAATCTATAAGCAAACTATATTTGGCACCTTGTATTAAAAATTCTACCGAGCTATTATTGTTACACGCATAAATGAAATGATTATCGAAAAAACTGCAACGAATTATCTCTACATTCTTCCGAATTAGCCTTGTTACGATTTTCGTCGTTAAAGTTCATATTATTAATGCCTGTTTCGATTACGTGTACATTATTAGTACGCGTATATGTACGTCCAGGCCTGCCGCGATTTGAACGAGTCGATCCGCGCTGCATATTAGTCTTACGATAATTTCCAGACTGATTCTGAAAATAATTGTGTGGTGGCCTATTAAAAGATACTCTATTATTACCCCTACGTATATATCTATCGTTCGTACGATTAGGGCGTCCATTATCAAATTTACGGTAATTACCGCGATTTTTAAAATAATAACCTTGGTAGCCAATATAAGCTATATCGTGCGATTGAGGACGATTGTATGACAACTCCTCGTCTTGCGCAGCTCTGATAGTATCTTTCAAGGTGTCATAATTACGCGCCGATAGAATAGTACGGATTTCACGGTTTCGTAACCCGTCTATAAAACTTTTTATGGCGATTTTCTCATTTTGAGGACGTAGTATTTTATACGCATTTTGATCGCCATCCGCTTGTGCGACCGTCAAATCCACAAAAAGTTGTTCAACTTTAGACCCATACTTGTCTAAAGTCAAACCATTTTGACTAATAAACGACAATTCCTTATGTATAGCTGTACTCGACTTTTTGGTGAGCAGATGCTGACGCATGTCTCTAATAAGCGAGTCACAACTATCATACGAAGTAGACATTCGTAGTTTCGCATTTTCGTGTAATCTCGTCTTTAAAATAAATTTAATGAGCATTTGCTTACTTTCTATAGTGAGTGACGAGCTATACAATTCTATGGCATCTATCAAGGATTTGGTGACGTTTTCATCCCCGTTCATAATTGGTAATAAAGCGACCGCAGTTCGATAATCAAAAGACTCCATAGTTGCTTCGTTTTGAATTTCGACCGTACACTCAGCACTATAAGACTGAGAACTATATGACTTTGTACAAAATGTTTCTATCTCTATAAAAATATTCTGAATCAAATCACAGTATGATTGAATTTCTTGTAAAATATTACCACTAAATTGTTTATTTTCAATTTGTTCTGACAAAATGTTAATACATTCATCAAATTGAAACTTTAATAACGTAGCTTCATTTAACTTTCGTTTTAAAATATTTGACGTTCTTCTAACATAACTTAGCTTTGTTAAATTATCTTTAATATTTTTTAACTTGTTATATATATCTTTAAGTTCATTTGCCATAACATATAAAAAAAAATATTTATATAAAATTAAAATATTAATTAATTATAAACATAAAAGTAAAATAAAAGCAGGCTAAAATTAGGTCCCCTCTTAATTAATTAATTTAACAATAGAACTCTCATCACTGCACTTTTCACTAAATGCTTTTTGGTTTTTACGATAACAAATCACTTACTGCTCGGGTGTCTCATACCGGCTTCCTGATGGTGGTGCTCGGGCTCCTGGCGTTGCTGGCGGCACTCGTAGCAGACACGAGCCTCCGGCGTGAATCGTCGGAATGACCTTCTGAGGTTTTGGGCTAAAACCTCATTATGAATCCAGGAATAATGGCAACTTTGGTATAGCCGAAGCCGAATTTGAATCGCCACTATTTTGTGTAATAAAAACGTCTTCTCTCTGAATATCTGACCGGCACATCGCGAAAATTTAATAAAACTATTAATTTTTTAAGAATTTAAAATTTCGCGACCGGACTAGGCAGCCCGTCTCGGATGGCAGGGTCGCCATGTAAGGTTATGTCATCGGAGATATGAAAACGACTGGATCTATTCTAATCTGATTTATTACTGCTCTCCATCTCAAACGTTACACATTATTATATAAGTACTTATTAAGGCACTCTTACGCTACTACTACATATAACATCTATATAACATTTACTTACACACTACAACCTTCTTCTCCTTCTTCTTGTCCTCTTGAAGCTTCTTATCATCGTCGCACTTCACTACATCACCGGGACACACAGACGACACATCTGAATTCTTACACGAATCACAAACACAGTCATTCGTCCATTTGCAGTTGTTTTTGGGTGTATCGCAAGCGTCGCTTTCAGATTTCGTCTGTCCGTTTCTCGACATATTCCTAAAGGCGACCGCGTTTAAAGTTTGTTTAGCATTTCTCAACGCTTGGGCGGAATATTTAGCTAAAAGTTCCGGGTTCTGGGAACCGATGACTGATAGAGGAGTTTTGTCCTTATCGATTTCTAATTCTTCTACTTTCATACATTCTTCTGCGTCCTCTTCTAGAAGTTTCGCGTCGATACTAGAACATATAGATATGACGTGTTTTTTATAGGTTTCAGGAACGGGCAGTCCTTGGGTTATGTAGGATTTTATCGCGTAAAAACTATCTAAAAGTGATTTATCGCCCTTTGACGTCAATATCGCTTCACACTTCGCTAAAAGTGCGTAGCTCTTGCATTTCTTATCGTCGTCATCGTTATTTGCCGGTAATTCCTCCTTCTTGACCGGTTTCGGGGGTTCTTGATTGGTTTTCTTGACTATTCTTACGTTTGCTTTACCAATTATCTTACTGAGACCTTTAGCTGCTACGATTTCCGCTTCACTGGCCTGTGTTTGTATGACTTTCGTCGGGGGCGCCATTTTCGAAAACGATTCCCTTAAAGTGTCCTCTAACTGCTCCAGCCTGTACAGCATCACTAGCCATTCATCACCCGTCAAACCTTTTTTGGGCAGCGTTTCCATATACTGCCTGTTGGTTTCTTTCAAGCGATTCATGAAGTAATCCTTTTTTCTATCATTCGACAACGTCGAAAAGTCTGGCGCGTTGTCCAATTTCCTGACCTCTAGACCCGTAAGTTCCTGTATAACGTTGATAGCGATTTCCGGGTCTAGGAATATCCAGCTAACTAGCTCCTGCGACTCCGCGCAACGTTTCACAACGTCCAAATACTTAAACTTTAAACTTTTCACAGCTGATTTCTTATCGTCGGACATTTTCGACAATTTCACTATTAGCAAGTCTAGCGTGTTACCAGCAAACGTGCTCAGTAACTTTGTGATTTGTTTCAGAGTTTCCTTCGAAGCTGAACACCCTTCTGTATCCGATTCGTCGTTACTTCGATTCAATTCATCGATTTTTTCAATAATCTTGTCACTTTCGCTATTACACTGTTTCGAAGCTAAGTCCTGTATCGACGAATAGAACTTATCTAACATAACTTCTATTTCATTCTCTAATATATCGATAGGTATGCTCTTAAGCTTAGTAGCTACGTTGTGTTTCCAGGAATTAAACCTAGATTTGACTATATCTCTCAACTCAGTCATACTTAAAGCGTCCTTAACAGAATTATCGAATAGATTGGAGGCTTTCGAATACATTTCAGAATTAAGACTATTACGCGGTAAAAATAGCAATTCCTTACCTTCCTCTAAAAACTTGGATAGTTCTGGACTCTTATTCTGTTTGAGGTAATCGAAAGCCTTATTAATAACTACTTGAGCGGGCGTAGAAAATAGGAAATCCTTAAACTCATCGTTATTCTTATTTTTCATAAGATTCTGCAGATCCTTTTCGTCCTTCAATATTTCCGTGATACCCTCAAATTGGAACACGTCGTCGTCGGCTCTAATTCTACGATTAATTTTTCTCTTGGCAGTGTTTTTCGTTACTTTTATATTGTCTCGTTTCGAAAGCTTCAATTCCCGTATCTGCTTCAACGTTTCCGGCGTCAATTGGGCGTCATTGTTCACATCCGGCAAGCTATTCATAATAGACGCGAATTCCGGAAGTTCGAAGCTGGCGTTCGCGAACTCAGACAACTTCGAAGCTATTTCCGGCATATTAGCTAGAGTTTGAGGCATATTTTCTACTAATTCGGATAACTTTGACATTGCAACGTTCATATCTATTGGATCGTCTGCGTCCATTTTTTCTAGAAATTCCGCGGAATTCTTATCTAGGGTTAACATGACTTCGACGATCTGCTCCATAGTCGGAGGCTCGTGAACATCCCGTTTCTTCTCATCTTTATTATACGAATTGATTATATTCTGGCATTCCTCCATTGCTTTCTTAATTTTCAAACCGAATGTCACATATTTTAACACATCAACGTCCTTGTCTTCATTATTATCTATTTCGCTAGCATCCTCATCATTAGCTCTGGCGTTTATATCACTAGCTTGTGATTGAAAATCTAACACTTTATCTTCTTTGTTAAAAATTTTATTAACGGCTATGATTCTTTGTGACTTATGCGAGTAAACTGGCGGTCCGGAGGTCGTCGGAGACATTTCTTGCAACGGTGGACTGACCGAATCTAGATATTTAACATCTTTCTCCGGCTCGTACTCCTCTTTACCATCCGGACTATTTAACGCGAAATTGGCAAACTTAGCTAGACACTCTTTCATTTCCTTACAAATAGTGTCCGTCTCTTTCTCGCCTACTATTGTTTCCGTATCGCTTATATTATCTTCCTTGTCTAACGGGAACGCTTCAGGCGGTTCCGCTTCGGATTTGCTATCTATTTCTTTGTAGGGAGACTTTATATCTGGCTGGAGGGGGGCCTTACTTTTGAGTAGTTGGAGGATTTTGTGAGGTTTATTTATTGCTTGGGATAGTTGGGGTTTGAGCTTTCGTTTCGGTGCGGACGCCATTTTCTGTAGCTTCGGGCTGAGGTTGCGCCGCTTACGCTTCGGAAGGTCATCTATAACCTTTACGTTTGCGTCCGGCAAGCTAGAAACAAAATTAATATTACTTTACATATCCTTAAAGCATGTTTCTTTAATTCTTTTTTAACAGACTTGATCGAATCATCGCTGTCACTTTTCTTAAATAAATTACAAAAATGGCGTGCATAAAGTTATTAGACAGGGTAGGCAGTCAAAAAAAAATATGAACAGCCACACTGCACCTACTTTCTCGCAATTTTTTCCTAATTTATTTTAATTTTGTTTGGAATAGAGGCTTTTAGATAATTTCAAGAACAGACAAGTAAATTATTGGACACGTAAAGTGCATTTAGACTTATGATAATGCAGGCATACAAATACACGTACAGCAACCAACTAATATTTATCAAACAAATTAGATACTGGATAGACTGTGACCTCATAAGGCCGGCACTCTGATAATTTCGTTTGAGTCAAACATGGGAAATCATTGATAAGACTATTAATTAGTTACGATTGTATGCTTAATGAAAGTACTTGTTTATTTATTAATAAATGAAAAATTATAACGTCATTGTTATATTATTTATCGTCATTGTTATATTATTATTAAATTGATACGACTGAAGAATTTTTAAATTATCCGTAAAATCGAACGTGTTGAATTTGGATGAACTATTTACTTTCATCAAACACACGTCTCCGTTAACTTACTCATCACTAACATATTAATATTTTCACTAATAACATGAACGCACAAACGAAAAATTCAAAGCGAATTATTACTATTACGAAATTAATCTGTAGAATGTTGGGATTACGCGACCGTGTCAAAAGTCATAATTATTAGTACAAACGGTATCAAATTCAAGACAATTTAATTTGACAGGTTATTCTTAGGCAGTGCCTAATTTCGTTGTTAAACCGACCAATTTTAAACACACGATACTTTGTTCGTATTCCATATGACGCGCGCGACATTATAAAATTGTAGGATTGCATAATGTCTTACTGTCATTGCTAACATTTGTTACGCGAATATAGGCAGAAGTTTCATAAAAGGCCCGTCGTCGATTCGCGCGAAGCGCTGATATCGCATATATGTATTACGGCGGGTTTTTTAGTTGAAGCGGATTTAAATTGAATTACGGTTTATGTACGATTTTTATTTTTGTGTTACCCACAATTAGGAATTCTAAACATTTTTGAATATCATATCACATGGCGCCACGGTTCGCTTAAAACCGAAAGTAAAAATCATCATATCAAAAGTTTCGCTCTGGCGAGTATATCGTTCCATAGCTTAATTGGCTAGAGCGTCGACACGGTATGTCGAAGACGCGGGTTCGAATCCCGCTGGAGCGGTCAATTTTTGATATGATATTCAAAAATGTTTAGAATTCCTAATTGTGGGTAACACAAAAATAAAAATCGTACATATTAAAAATAGCATGGTGTCGTCTCCTGTCAAAGATTTTCATTGTAATATGAAACTTTGAATAGTTACGAGTCTCTGTAAAGAACTCACTATAGACGGCGCCACGGTTCGCTTAAAACCGAAAGTAAAAATCATCATATCAAAAGTTTCGCTCTGGCGAGTATATCGTTCCATAGCTTAATTGGCTAGAGCGTCGACACGGTATGTCGAAGACGCGGGTTCGAATCCCGCTGGAGCGGTCAATTTTTGATATGATATTCAAAAATGTTTAGAATTCCTAATTGTGGGTAACACAAAAATAAAAATCGTACATATTAAAAATAGCATGGTGTCGTCTCCTGTCAAAGATTTTCATTGTAATATGAAACTTTGAATAGTTACGAGTCTCTGTAAAGAACTCACTATAGACGGCGCCACGGTTCGCTTAAAACCGAAAGTAAAAATCATCATATCAAAAGTTTCGCTCTGGCGAGTATATCGTTCCATAGCTTAATTGGCTAGAGCGTCGACACGGTATGTCGAAGACGCGGGTTCGAATCCCGCTGGTTACGGTTTATGTCTTTTTTAAAAATATGTAATGTTCATGTTTTATATATCATTTTTAGTAACATGACAAGGTAGGCAGTGCCTTTCTGCCTCTATGGAATGCACGCTACGGAATTAGAAAGCCTTTCTAAGTTCTTACTACAAATAGACAATTTAGATACAGTTAATCTTAGTGCACCTTTACGTTTGAGGCGTTTATTTTAGATTACTATTAAGTTAACTCATTACCTCTCCCTTTCCTGACGCAGCTGGTCTTCGAGCCACATCCTCAAGCGATGGTAGTACAACTGCTGATCGCGCATGTGCATTACCTTACGTCGTACCTGCGAAATTTATTTATACACATAAATAAAAAGTAATCACCGAAATAAAGAAAATGCATAATTTCCGAACGACTGGACTTTTTTCTAACTTCACAAAATTATCTGTATTTGTTATTTTCAGAATAAGAGACAGTTAAAAAGAAATGGATATATATTTATGGAAAAAGAATTTGGCGGAACGAAGTTCGCCGGGTCAATAAGGATTAAACAAATTACAAGGGTTATGGATTCTATGCTTACCTCCGTCTTGGTGTTATTATTGTAACATAAAAATTATTCCGTCACCCACTACGTACTACGCTACTAATATAAAGAGGTCAAAAGGCCTTTTAGCCAAAGCCTCTTTCTAATTGCTTTTTTTTACATGACTACAGTATTCTTCCACATACACAAAATCACGCGATAATACTCGTAGTGTTATAACAATAAAATACTGACCCTTTTTAATGCAAAAATGGTAGTAAACAAGCGTATGGTCCACCTGGTAACCTATAGGCGCCTGGAATACCGGAAATATTGCGATCGTATTGCAGTGAGCCTCATTAAGAGATCTCGAGCGCCTAGTGCGAGTTTTGTTCACAGAAACGTGCCAGAAACGCGTTTATACGTGAAGATTACTTTGTATTGGAATTTAAACAGTACAGCCTAGACGATAAAGAATAGAATACGATACAACAGATACACCGCCATCTAGCGGCAAACGCGAGAACTAGATTGTAATGCTTATCCCTTCATTCCTTATTCCGAATTTCCCATACACAATGAAGTTAAAATTTACGCCCGTTATTGCGAGGCGGATTAAGCAAAGCTCGCACTAGGCACTCTGCCCACTTTACTCACTGTTGACTTTACAGGAACACAACACTATATTCTATTTTTTTGAAAGAGTCTTATTTAGTAAATAAATATGGTTTATTTCCAACCACAGACAATAGAGTAATATTGTAAGTATAGTAAAGTGTTACAAAGAACAAATGAATGAACAATGTTAATAAGCCATAGACGAAAGTAAAATTGATTTTATGTTCAAATATTTAACGATACTATATTGCTAAAATTATTGCAAAACCTGATAATATATTGAATATTTTTGCTAAGAATTAGTAGAGGTGCAGAATTACGAAAAAAAGATAAAAATCGAGTATCTTTATAAAAGACAACAAATTTATATTTCGTTTATGTAAAATGGTCGGTAAAAAAGACGTCATAAATAAAATTTACAACAAACTAGCGCCTGTGTCTAGAAAATAAAAGTCGACCCTATTAGTATTATTGTCACATTATGTGTATTCACTATAAATATAGAACCTTGCGCCGACAGCTCACTCTCTGTAACATCTAAACAAAAGGATTGATAACACTGTTGCTCACGTAGCTCTCGTTGGGTAATCCTAAGCCTCATACTAAAGTCCCACAAAATTTTCCTGCGAACTACAATAAACTTTTATGCCAATGCAAAATGTTCAGGGTAAAATTAATATTCAGAAATATTCAAATTATAAAATAAAACCTTTACAATTAACATTTACAAACATAATAACAAATCGCTTAACGGCAATATTGTTTTATAACTTACTAACAAATTATGATTCGTGAAAATTTAAAAGATAAGTAAAAAACATGGCCTATTTTATCGCTCATGCTGCTCATTCTCTTATACTCATTCACCTCCAAAAATATTATTACCACATCCCTATTTGCGTCATAAAAAAAGATATTAAAACGTCATATTCTAAAAAATATTAATTATCTGCACGCTCGAAATCCATATTTTAATAATTTTTATGTACTTAAAATGTGTTGTGAAACTGCGAAAAAAAAAACGTGAATTACGATTGACAGGGGTTTGTTTATCGAATAAGACTCTTCCACAAAAAAAAAAAAAAAAAAACAGAATATAGTCGAGAGCAGCACTATGGCAGTGATCTGTTACGGATAACGCGACGTGCTGGTCCAGGCTAGCCCTGGCCCGAGGCGCAGCGCGTACCTCCTTGAAGCGCTGCAGGTGGTACTCGGGGCACAGCGGGCGGCACGGCGCGCGCGCGGGCGCGGGCGGCGGCGAGCCGGGCGGCGGCGGCGCCGGCGCGCGCCCGCCCGCCAGCCGCGCGCACACCTGCGGCACACAGCGCTACCACTCACCACTCCACCACTCGACCACTCCACCGCCGCTCGGCGGGGCGGAGGAGGGGGTCTAACTCTACTCGACCGCCATCGCCAGCTCTAACCCTCGTCCGGAGACACGCGCTCCCGGGGAGGGGGGGGGTGCGCTCGGCGTGGTGGAGGAAGGGGTCTAAGGAAATACTTTCGCAAGTAAGGGGGAGGGAGGGACAGAAGAGGATCTACGGAGATACGTACATAAGTGGGATGGAAGTTTTTACGTGACAATGAGAGGAAGGGATCTGAGGAGATACATTCGAAGATGAGGGGAATCGAGGGTCTTTGTTTATCGTGACGAGATGTTATAACGTCGAAGTGGGGTCTTTGCTTGGGATGACGATATGTGACAACGAGAAGGGGGCCTTCGCGAATCAAAAGAAATGTGACATTCGAAATTCATTACTTTTTTTCTCATTAAGACTTTTTCATGAGTGTAGATAGTCAAAGAGGCAACAGTTGTGACGTAAATATTTGCTAGGTACGTCATTAAAAGCATGAATTAGGGTAAAAAAAGGGTAGAGGCGGGGTTAAAAATGATAAAGTTTCGGGTGACGTATTGTATGGACGGCCTCTAAGGTTAGTGACATAATGGTCCGTGATGTGGTACAATGTGGTAATATACTTTACAATAAACTTAACACCGTATAACACCTACATGACCCCTCATTCGAAGAAACGCAGTTAGCAGACGAACAGCTGGTACAAACACATCATTTTTACTCAAGTACATAGAAAAAATATAAGGATAATTTTCAGTCGTAAATACAGTATTCTGAAAAATTAGAAAGGTAAATCCTAAGTCTACTGTACTTGCTATACTTGTAAATGCTACTATACTTAACAAATTATTACAGACGATACGTAGTCTACTGTACTAGTCCAGTACTCACAGTGGAAAGTCTCTTCTGCTTCCGATACAGCTGCAACTGCCTCCGGTGGACATCGGGAAGTCTGCGGTACATCGCCATTAGCTTTCGGTCTACTTCCGACAAACCGGCGTGTACACGGCGTCTGAAAGACAGACATACATAACTTTTATTATAGTATTACTAGAATTACTAGACGACTGGGCAAACTTTGTTGAACAAAAATTAAAAAATATATATACGGTCAAATCGAGTAACCTCCTCTTTTTTGAAGTCGGTTAAAAAAAGTAGGTTTTCTGCTCGAGAAATTTGTCTTTACACGAGACTGGGGCCCAATACTGCTAATATTCTTTTGAAGCTATCATCATGCCTCACAACATATCCGGTGTTAAGATCAATCGATTCACAGGGTGCTGAGAATACAATTTTTACTGATTTTCAGTATTTTCGATTCATTAGGAAACCTTAATACATAAAAATCTGAAACTTGCAGCATCAGAGTATCTTATGAGTACCAATACTTCCTAAAATTATGTGTCCGATATCTTTCTGTGCCTATCGGTATTCTTATCGTCCCATGACCTTTAAATTGGATCACATAACACACACCACCTTTCGATTTGAAAAAGAATATTCGAAATCGGTTCACTCAGTCATAAATTAGTCATATTGAGATAACATACATAAAAAAAAAAATTCAATCGAATTGAGAACCTCCTCCTTTGGAAGTCGGTTCAAACAGTACACAGTGCGTACATAAAAGGATTTTATCCGATCGTTACCAACAATAAACAAGATTGACTATGTATGTATAATATGTAGTCATACTCTTCACTGAGGTAGGGCACAGCAGGAATTTCCTGCTCAAAATATGGAGCAGCCCGACTGGGGGAGTACCTCGACCTTACATCACAGCTAAATAATACTGTTTTCAAGCAGTATTGTGTTCTTGTTGGTGAGTAAGGTGACCAGAGCTCCTGGGGGGATTGGGGATTGGGTCGGCAACGCGCTTGCGATGCTTCTGGTGTTGCAGGCGTCTATAAGCTACGGTAATCGCTTACCATCAGGTGAGCCGTACGCTTGTTTGCCGACCTTGTGACATAAAAAAAAAACTCACCTCGCGTCCCTATCCGTCCATCGATCGCAGTGTCTCAACACGCGGTCCATGAGTCTCTCGATGGCTGCGATGGATCTCATCAAGCGTCGGACGGTCCGGCACAGCCTCCCACCACCAGACCCCGATGATGACGACGGCGACCCGTCGGAGTCTGAACCTGGGGATGACAATGGGGATGAGTCCTCCCGTGACCATGGTAGCTGTGAAGTATCTGAAACGTAGGACGTGTAAAAAAACCTAATAAATCGATATAAAATCCGAAAAAGTTGTTTCATTATAATGACAACATTAAATAATAATCATGATATACCTTTTTAAAATCCTTGTAGTGTGCCCTTCAATTTGATACCCATATTGTAGTATTCGAGAAACAAATTTTTTTTTCATTAAGTACAATGGCTTCGCGCAGCCGCCATGTTTGATTTTTTTTAATATCACCTATCTAAGAACACTTGGGCACTAAGACGAACCTAACGATACCTCAGTGGTTCTGGAAATATGAGGTAGTAAAGAATATTACATACAAACATACATACATACATACAAGATACGCGCGAAAAACATAACCCTTCCTTGGCAGTCGGGTAATTATAAAGGATAATTAGGAAAATTCCTAATAGAAGTAACCATGTTTATCTAAAATCTTATATATAATGGATAACTTATTAAAGTTACTTATTAACTTCAGAGTTTCTTGCCGATTGTTCTCTGCAGAATCTACATTCCGAATCGGTGGTAGCCTTTACTTTTATATATAATAATCACTTTTAACCTTTAATTCGTAAAATGACGATTCGAAAGTGCTTTTGAAGCCTATTTGAATAAGTTATTTTTGATTTTGATTTTACGCCTGATAGCGATCGTTACTCATAGTTGGGAATATATCCGCCAACCCGCATTGGAGCAGCGTGGTGGATTAAGCTCTGATCCTTCCCCTACATGGAGAAAGAGGCCTATGCCCAGTAGTGGGATATTACAGGCTGAAGCGAATGATTTTGATTTTGACACTTGGTACATACATTACCTAAATTTGTAATGTACCTAATGTTGATATTTTTGCTACCTTAAGTTGTTGTTTTTTGTAAATTTTATTTCATTGTTTTGCTAGTGATTTCAACCGATCTGCGCTAATGGTATGATATGATATGGGAGCAACAAAAGCCGAAATAGCTATTTTCAGAATTTTTGTTTGTTATTATTCTCGATATCACATAACTTTTGATGCACGAAAAAATACTTGCTATTTTTTATGTATTAATGTCTTAACAAACTCAAGTATAAGTTTCATGTGAACACACTCGACTAGAAAGTGCCTCGCAATTTCAACCGAACCGTTCTTCAATTAGAGAAAAAAGCTAACTAACATGCCTATAGCATTCTTCAGTAATTATATTTTTTACAACTAGGTCGGTAAACAAGCCTACGGCTAACCTGAGGGTAAGCGATTACCGTAGCTTATAGACGTCTGCAACAACAGATGCATCGCAAGCGCGTTGCCGACCCTATTCCCATTCAGTTCCCATATATTCGGTTCGATAAAATCCAAAACTTTATTTTTTTTTCATATTTTACTGCTCTCTACCAAAGCACGGCAATATAATCCCACTCATATTATATAAACTTTTACAAATGTATCACTTACTGTCATCGAGGTCGTCGGTGAAGTTGGAGTCACTCAGGTCCAAGCCGGAGTTCGATTTGCTCATGTGATCCTCAAAGTTATCGGGAGGCCTGTAATGTAAATATAATTTTAATTATAACATATATATTATCCGTTGGTTCCCTGGGAAAGGGGACGGGCGCTTTTGTGGGACGCAACCTGCGTTGACACACTTGCTCCGTCTCATGTCAGGGAAACAGCCTTAAAAGCGGGAGCCGCAGCGGAAAAAGCTGAAACGACTAAACGGCACAAATATTCGTCACTAATTCCAAATTACATCTTTGTGCCGTTTGCAGTCGAAACACTTGGACCTTGGAGTAGCAGTGCTAAAAATTTTTTAAATGATATAACACCTCGCCTTATTGCCTCCACTGGTGACAAGAGGGCTGGTGCATTTTTTGCCCAGAGAATCGGCATAGCGATTCAACGGGGAAATGCTGCCAGCATTCTTGGCACAATTCCACGCGGACATGATTTATACCAAAACTATCTGTAAATATTTAGTTCTTAAGTTGTGAATTGTAATTATGTGGAAGTTCGGTGGAAGTTGGACGTTGGACGTTGGAAGTTGGACGTTGGAAGTTGGACGTTGGAAGTTGGACGTTGGAAGTTGGACGTTGGAAGTTGGACGTTGGAAGTTGGACGTTGGAAGTTGGAAGTTGGACGTTGGAAGTTGGACGTTGGACGTTGGACGTTGGACGTTGGAAGTTGGAAGTTGGACGTTGGAAGTTTGACGTTGGACGTTGGAAGAAGAAGAAGAAGAAATTTTTTCTTTCCACTTATATTCACATGTATAATGCATTATTTATATAGCGTCATATTTTATATTAGTATATAATATCATGTGTACTTTAGTTTTATTACTATAGAAAAACAGTGCACTGTAAAACTATTAATTGTTTTTGCTGCACTGATTATCACATAAATTGTATAATATATTTTTCTGTAAGTAGTAGTATAGAAGTACATTCTATTTTTTTGGAAGAGTCTTATTTGGTAAACCTCTGTCAATACGCATTTACCCTCACTTTCTCAACACATTAGCTTACAGAAATTTGTAAAACTCCATTTACTATTTATTTCACTATACAAAAATCAATTTATCATTTTAAACACGTAAAAATAATTAAAATACGGATTTCGAGCGTACAGATAATTAATATTTTCAATTATGACATTTTAATATATTTTTTTATGACGCAAATAGGGATGTGATCATAATATTTTTGGAGGTGAATGAGTATAAGAGAATGAACAGCATAAGCGATAAAATAGGCCATGTTTTTTACTTATATTTTGAATTTTCACGAATCACAATTTGTTAGTAAGTTATAAAACAATATTACCGTAAAGCGATTTGTTATTATGTTTTAGATATTGTTTTTTTTTTTTTTCGTTTTATTTATATTGAGCGTAAAAAATGCTGACAAAATATTATAAATGTCAATCTTTTATAGTAAAGTGTATATTGTAAAGGTTTTATTTTATATTATGAATATTTCTGAATATTAATTTCACCCTGAACATTTTTAACGCTATCCCATATAATATAAAAGTATAGCACTTAGCATTGGCATAAAAGTTTATTGTAGTTCACAGGAAAATTTTGTGGGACTTTAGTATGAGCTTAGGATTACCCAACGAGAGCTACGTGAGCAACAGTGTTATCAATCCTTTTGTTTAGATGTTACAGAGAGTGAGCTGTCGGCGCAAGGTTTTATATTTATAGTGAATACACATAATGTGACAATAATACTAATAGGGTCGACTTTTATTTTCTAGACACAGGCGGCCCTAGTTTGCTGTAAATTTTATTTATGACGTCTTTTTTATCGACCATTTTACATAAACGAAATATAAATTTGTCGCCTTTGTCGCTGCTCGATTAATATTTTTTTTTTTTGCTCGTAATTCTGTACCTCTACTCTTAGCAAAAATATTCAATATATTATTAGGTTTTACATAAAATGAATTTTACTTTCGTCTATGGCTTATTAATATTATTCATTCATTTGCTCTTTGTGTTACTTTACTATACTTACAATATTACTCTATTGTCTGTGGTCGGAAGTACGCCATATTTGTTTACTATTTAAGACTCTTCCAAAAAAAAAATAGAATATACAATTAACTCACTTGGCCCCAGTACCGTCTCCTTGTTGCAAATCCCTGCTTGAACTATCCGTTATTGAATCTATCGCCTGTAAGAATAGATACACATGTTTATCGTACACACATCGAACACAATCGTGCCTAAGTTAACAATAACTTAATTAACTGTTTTAAATGAATGTTATTTTGATTTTTTTTAATTAAACCACGTACGCTACAAACAATTTATAATAATAATAATTTTCTTTATTTCAGGTAACAATTGACACATAAAACAATTCTTCTTAAACAATTCTTATAACACAAACACAATTATTTAAAATAATAAAACAACATCTATTGATGAATTAAAGTTATACAAGTAGATATCAGACGAGACATTAAACTAAGACACGTATGCTCCATAACATTTACAAGATGTATACACAAAAAACATCTATCAAAATGGGTTCAGTACATAGTTTATTGCTATCACATACCTTATCCAACACTTCCTTGGACCCGTTGAACTCGTTCACAGCTTGCATCATACCAAAGAAGGAAATTCTAAAACACAAAAAAATAATAATTAAATAATAGTCATTATTATTCCGAACACAGAGCCTTAATATGACAATACCGCTATTTCTAAAGTTCCACAAAATGACCATAAAACCTGCATATCAATAAAATCTTTAAAATAAAAGAAAACTATAAGAAATGAAGAACAGAAGAACTTTTGTTGTTGTTTTCATTTTTGTCAACGATATCTCCATAATACCAATTTTGTTAACTTTAGGGAAACCTGTTATTGGCTATATTATTTGTTATATGCTTTATGATAAGAATAATATATAAGAAGCTGTTGGTTTTCTGAATAAATAAATAATTTATAATTAAATGCCTTTATCTTTTGAAACTTTCCGTATATATATGCCACGATTGACGTTTTAAGACAATCAGACAGATGCAAAATTAAATAAAAATCATATTATGGCATTGATTATACAGTCTGTTACAAAAATAAATAAAAAAATAAATGTACAGAATCAGATCTGGTACAGCATTATTGGGCAAAACACAACGACACATAGCACATGAGTCCACGTTATTTTTGGCGTAAACTTGTGGAGGCCTATGTCCAACAGTGGACTGAATAGGCTGTAATGATGATGATGATGATGATGATGATGATGATGATGATGATGATGATGACGATGACGATGACGATGACGATGACGATGACGATGACGATGACGATGACGATGACGATGACGATGACGATGACGATGACGATGACGATGACGATGACGATGACGATGACGATGACGATGACGATGACGATGACGATGACGATGACGATGACGATGACGATGATGCTGATGCTGATGCTGATGCTGATGATGATGATGATGATGATGATGATGATGATGATGACGACAGCATTATTTCACTGCAAATTCCCATTCTATGTAAAGTTATCACAAATTTTGTAGTTTCCGTACCTTAACAGCTGTTTCCGTTGTTGAGCACACAGCGTTCTTGGAGTGAGACAGTCACAGCGGTGTTTGTAACCGGACCAGGCGCTTACTGGAAAAACATAAAAAAATATACTACGTAAATAAAATTGGAGTGTCTGTTTGTAATATTAGAATAGCCGCTTTTTACTAAATGCATGCACCATAATTGTGTTTGCTCGCAAACGAAAAAAAAAACCGACTTCAATTACATCGACGAGTAATACAACGTAGATGGGCGAAAAAATAGTCAAGTAACTGCGCGTTATCAAAGATTACTCAAAAAGTAGTTATCAGATCTCAATAAAATTTATATGTGACCACATGACAAACATCAGCTTTCAATCAAATTAAAAATTATTAAAATCGGTACACCCAGTAAAAAGTTATTGCGGATTTTCAAGAAGTTCCCTCGATTTCTCTGGGATCCCATCATCAGATCCTGGTTTCCTTATCATGGTACTAAACTTGGGATGGGATCCTTTCCAACAAAAAAAGAATTATCAAAATCGGTACATCCAGTAGAAAGTTATGAGGTATAATACAACGTAGGTCGACGAAAAAAGCGTCAAGTAAAAACGCATTATTAGATATAGCTCAAAAAGTAGTTGTTAGATCTCAAATAAATTTAAATGGGACCAATTGGCACACACCACCTTTCGATTAAAAGAAAATTTGTCGAAATCGCTCCACCCAGTCAAAAGTTCTGATGTAACATACATAAAAAAAAAATACAGTCGAATTGAGAACCTCCTCCTTTTTTGGAAGTCGGTTAAAAACAACATTTCTTACAATTTTTGTGTGTCTGTTTATCTCTCAGTTTGTCCCGGCTAATCTCGAAAACGGCTAGATCGATTTTGACGGGACTTTCACTGGCAGATAGCTGATGTAATAAGGAGTAACTTAGCCTACTTTTAATTTAGTTTTTTTTTAGAACTGCGGACTGAATAATATCTAATTATTTTGTTAAACTCAACGCGCCAAATGTTTTCCATTCTTTTCTACTCTTTGAAAAATATTTTTGTGATTTTTAAATTTTTTATATCCAACCCAAAAAGCTATGATTTTAAAAAAAAAATTGTTTATTTTCAAATACCCATAACTTTTTCAAAAATTGACCTTTTGGTATCTTTTTTAACTTTTTTTTTTATTTTTAAATGAATTTTTATAAAAAGTTGACAAAAAATGTAACACGATCAACTACTATAAAACAACAGCTATGAAAGTATCGCCTTTGTTTGAATAAAATCGTTATTCCTGCTAATCCCAGTAAACCGATTTTTTTTTATATATTTTTTTCAACTTTTTTCTTTTTTCAAAAATGTTTTTTTTTTCACAAATTTTTTATATAATAAAATAAATACATTTCAACGATTTTAAGGTATTATATTCTCAATTTATAGTCTTAGGGCAGGCGCGCCCGCGCCGCCTCGCTCCACACGGCGCCGGGGACCAGCTCCACCTGTGCCGGCCAGTAGCGTACGTACGGTCGTGAGGCGCCGTGCGCGCCGCCATGTGCGCGAGGCGCTCGCTGGTGGAGCGGCGCTGGTGCGGCGCCAGGCAGCGCGCCGCACCGCCTCGCTCCACACGGCGCCGGGGACCAGCTCCACCTGTGCCGGCCAGTAGCGTACGTACGGTCGTGAGGCGCCGTGCGCGCCGCCATGTGCGCGAGGCGCTCGCTGGTGGAGCGGCGCTGGTGCGGCGCCAGGCAGCGCGCCGCACCGCCTCGCTCCACACGGCGCCGGGGACCAGCTCCACCTGTGCCGGCCAGTAGCGTACGTACGGTCGTGAGGCGCCGTGCGCGCCGCCATGTGCGCGAGGCGCTCGCTGGCGGAGCGGCGCTGGTGCGGCGCCAGGCAGCGCGCCGCACCGCCTCGCTCCACACGGCGCCGGGGACCAGCTCCACCTGTGCCGGCCAGTAGCGTACGTACGGTCGTGAGGCGCCGTGCGCGCCGCCATGTGCGCGAGGCGCTCGCTGGTGGAGCGGCGCTGGTGCGGCGCCAGGCAGCGCGCCGCACCGCCTCGCTCCACACGGCGCCGGGGACCAGCTCCACCTGTGCCGGCCAGTAGCGTACGTACGGTCGTGAGGCGCCGTGCGCGCCGCCATGTGCGCGAGGCGCTCGCTGGTGGAGCGGCGCTGGTGCGGCGCCAGGCAGCGCGCCGCACCGCCTCGCTCCACACGGCGCCGGGGACCAGCTCCACCTGTGCCGGCCAGTAGCGTACGTACGGTCGTGAGGCGCCGTGCGCGCCGCCATGTGCGCGAGGCGCTCGCTGGTGGAGCGGCGCTGGTGCGGCGCCAGGCAGCGCGCCGCACCGCCTCGCTCCACACGGCGCCGGGGACCAGCTCCACCTGTGCCGGCCAGTAGCGTACGTACGGTCGTGAGGCGCCGTGCGCGCCGCCATGTGCGCGAGGCGCTCGCTGGTGGAGCGGCGCTGGTGCGGCGCCAGGCAGCGCGCCGCACCGCCTCGCTCCACACGGCGCCGGGGACCAGCTCCACCTGTGCCGGCCAGTAGCGTACGTACGGTCGTGAGGCGCCGTGCGCGCCGCCATGTGCGCGAGGCGCTCGCTGGTGGAGCGGCGCTGGTGCGGCGCCAGGCAGCGCGCCGCACCGCCTCGCTCCACACGGCGCCGGGGACCAGCTCCACCTGTGCCGGCCAGTAGCGTACGTACGGTCGTGAGGCGCCGTGCGCGCCGCCATGTGCGCGAGGCGCTCGCTGGTGGAGCGGCGCTGGTGCGGCGCCAGGCAGCGCGCCGCACCGCCTCGCTCCACACGGCGCCGGGGACCAGCTCCACCTGTGCCGGCCAGTAGCGTACGTACGGTCGTGAGGCGCCGTGCGCGCCGCCATGTGCGCGAGGCGCTCGCTGGTGGAGCGGCGCTGGTGCGGCGCCAGGCAGCGCGCCGCACCGCCTCGCTCCACACGGCGCCGGGGACCAGCTCCACCTGTGCCGGCCAGTAGCGTACGTACGGTCGTGAGGCGCCGTGCGCGCCGCCATGTGCGCGAGGCGCTCGCTGGCGGAGCGGCGCTGGTGCGGCGCCAGGCAGCGCGCCGCACCGCCTCGCTCCACACGGCGCCGGGGACCAGCTCCACCTGTGCCGGCCAGTAGCGTACGTACGGTCGTGAGGCGCCGTGCGCGCCGCCATGTGCGCGAGGCGCTCGCTGGTGGAGCGGCGCTGGTGCGGCGCCAGGCAGCGCGCCGCACCGCCTCGCTCCACACGGCGCCGGGGACCAGCTCCACCTGTGCCGGCCAGTAGCGTACGTACGGTCGTGAGGCGCCGTGCGCGCCGCCATGTGCGCGAGGCGCTCGCTGGTGGAGCGGCGCTGGTGCGGCGCCAGGCAGCGCGCCGCACCGCCTCGCTCCACACGGCGCCGGGGACCAGCTCCACCTGTGCCGGCCAGTAGCGTACGTACGGTCGTGAGGCGCCGTGCGCGCCGCCATGTGCGCGAGGCGCTCGCTGGTGGAGCGGCGCTGGTGCGGCGCCAGGCAGCGCGCCGCACCGCCTCGCTCCACACGGCGCCGGGGACCAGCTCCACCTGTGCCGGCCAGTAGCGTACGTACGGTCGTGAGGCGCCGTGCGCGCCGCCATGTGCGCGAGGCGCTCGCTGGTGGAGCGGCGCTGGTGCGGCGCCAGGCAGCGCGCCGCACCGCCTCGCTCCACACGGCGCCGGGGACCAGCTCCACCTGTGCCGGCCAGTAGCGTACGTACGGTCGTGAGGCGCCGTGCGCGCCGCCATGTGCGCGAGGCGCTCGCTGGTGGAGCGGCGCTGGTGCGGCGCCAGGCAGCGCGCCGCACCGCCTCGCTCCACACGGCGCCGGGGACCAGCTCCACCTGTGCCGGCCAGTAGCGTACGTACGGTCGTGAGGCGCCGTGCGCGCCGCCATGTGCGCGAGGCGCTCGCTGGTGGAGCGGCGCTGGTGCGGCGCCAGGCAGCGCGCCGCACCGCCTCGCTCCACACGGCGCCGGGGACCAGCTCCACCTGTGCCGGCCAGTAGCGTACGTACGGTCGTGAGGCGCCGTGCGCGCCGCCATGTGCGCGAGGCGCTCGCTGGTGGAGCGGCGCTGGTGCGGCGCCAGGCAGCGCGCCGCCTCGCTCCACACGGCGCCGGGGACCAGCTCCACCTGTGCCGGCCAGTAGCGTACGTACGGTCGTGAGGCGCCGTGCGCGCCGCCATGTGCGCGAGGCGCTCGCTGGTGGAGCGGCGCTGGTGCGACGCCAGGCAGCGCGCCGCACCGCCTCGCTCCACACGGCGCCGGGGACCAGCTCCACCTGTGCCGGCCAGTAGCGTACGTACGGTCGTGAGGCGCCGTGCGCGCCGCCATGTGCGCGAGGCGCTCGCTGGTGGAGCGGCGCTGGTGCGGCGCCAGGCAGCGCGCCGCCTCGCTCCACACGGCGCCGGGGACCAGCTCCACCTGTGCCGGCCAGTAGCGTACGTACGGTCGTGAGGCGCCGTGCGCGCCGCCATGTGCGCGAGGCGCTCGCTGGTGGAGCGGCGCTGGTGCGGCGCCAGGCAGCGCGCCGCACCGCCTCGCTCCACACGGCGCCGGGGACCAGCTCCACCTGTGCCGGCCAGTAGCGTACGTACGGTCGTGAGGCGCCGTGCGCGCCGCCATGTGCGCGAGGCGCTCGCTGGTGGAGCGGCGCTGGTGCGGCGCCAGGCAGCGCGCCGCCTCGCTCCACACGGCGCCGGGGACCAGCTCCACCTGTGCCGGCCAGTAGCGTACGTACGGTCGTGAGGCGCCGTGCGCGCCGCCATGTGCGCGAGGCGCTCGCTGGTGGAGCGGCGCTGGTGCGGCGCCAGGCAGCGCGCCGCACCGCCTCGCTCCACACGGCGCCGGGGACCAGCTCCACCTGTGCCGGCCAGTAGCGTACGTACGGTCGTGAGGCGCCGTGCGCGCCGCCATGTGCGCGAGGCGCTCGCTGGTGGAGCGGCGCTGGTGCGGCGCCAGGCAGCGCGCCGCCTTGCTCCACACGGCGCCGGGGACCAGCTCCACCTGTGCCGGCCAGTAGCGTACGTACGGTCGTGAGGCGCCGTGCGCGCCGCCATGTGCGCGAGGCGCTCGCTGGTGGAGCGGCGCTGGTGCGACGCCAGGCAGCGCGCCGCACCGCCTCGCTCCACACGGCGCCGGGGACCAGCTCCACCTGTGCCGGCCAGTAGCGTACGTACGGTCGTGAGGCGCCGTGCGCGCCGCCATGTGCGCGAGGCGCTCGCTGGTGGAGCGGCGCTGGTGCGGCGCCAGGCAGCGCGCCGCACCGCCTCGCTCCACACGGCGCCGGGGACCAGCTCCACCTGTGCCGGCCAGTAGCGTACGTACGGTCGTGAGGCGCCGTGCGCGCCGCCATGTGCGCGAGGCGCTCGCTGGTGGAGCGGCGCTGGTGCGGCGCCAGGCAGCGCGCCGCACCGCCTCGCTCCACACGGCGCCGGGGACCAGCTCCACCTGTGCCGGCCAGTAGCGTACGTACGGTCGTGAGGCGCCGTGCGCGCCGCCATGTGCGCGAGGCGCTCGCTGGTGGAGCGGCGCTGGTGCGGCGCCAGGCAGCGCGCCGCACCGCCTCGCTCCACACGGCGCCGGGGACCAGCTCCACCTGTGCCGGCCAGTAGCGTACGTACGGTCGTGAGGCGCCGTGCGCGCCGCCATGTGCGCGAGGCGCTCGCTGGTGGAGCGGCGCTGGTGCGGCGCCAGGCAGCGCGCCGCACCGCCTCGCTCCACACGGCGCCGGGGACCAGCTCCACCTGTGCCGGCCAGTAGCGTACGTACGGTCGTGAGGCGCCGTGCGCGCCGCCATGTGCGCGAGGCGCTCGCTGGTGGAGCGGCGCTGGTGCGGCGCCAGGCAGCGCGCCGCACCGCCTCGCTCCACACGGCGCCGGGGACCAGCTCCACCTGTGCCGGCCAGTAGCGTACGTACGGTCGTGAGGCGCCGTGCGCGCCGCCATGTGCGCGAGGCGCTCGCTGGTGGAGCGGCGCTGGTGCGGCGCCAGGCAGCGCGCCGCACCGCCTCGCTCCACACGGCGCCGGGGACCAGCTCCACCTGTGCCGGCCAGTAGCGTACGTACGGTCGTGAGGCGCCGTGCGCGCCGCCATGTGCGCGAGGCGCTCGCTGGTGGAGCGGCGCTGGTGCGGCGCCAGGCAGCGCGCCGCACCGCCTCGCTCCACACGGCGCCGGGGACCAGCTCCACCTGTGCCGGCCAGTAGCGTACGTACGGTCGTGAGGCGCCGTGCGCGCCGCCATGTGCGCGAGGCGCTCGCTGGTGGAGCGGCGCTGGTGCGGCGCCAGGCAGCGCGCCGCACCGCCTCGCTCCACACGGCGCCGGGGACCAGCTCCACCTGTGCCGGCCAGTAGCGTACGTACGGTCGTGAGGCGCCGTGCGCGCCGCCATGTGCGCGAGGCGCTCGCTGGTGGAGCGGCGCTGGTGCGGCGCCAGGCAGCGCGCCGCACCGCCTCGCTCCACACGGCGCCGGGGACCAGCTCCACCTGTGCCGGCCAGTAGCGTACGTACGGTCGTGAGGCGCCGTGCGCGCCGCCATGTGCGCGAGGCGCTCGCTGGTGGAGCGGCGCTGGTGCGGCGCCAGGCAGCGCGCCGCACCGCCTCGCTCCACACGGCGCCGGGGACCAGCTCCACCTGTGCCGGCCAGTAGCGTACGTACGGTCGTGAGGCGCCGTGCGCGCCGCCATGTGCGCGAGGCGCTCGCTGGTGGAGCGGCGCTGGTGCGGCGCCAGGCAGCGCGCCGCACCGCCTCGCTCCACCCGGCGCCGGGGACCAGCTCCACCTGTGCCGGCCAGTAGCGTACGTACGGTCGTGAGGCGCCGTGCGCGCCGCCATGTGCGCGAGGCGCTCGCTGGTGGAGCGGCGCTGGTGCGGCGCCAGGCAGCGCGCCGCACCGCCTCGCTCCACACGGCGCCGGGGACCAGCTCCACCTGTGCCGGCCAGTAGCGTACGTACGGTCGTGAGGCGCCGTGCGCGCCGCCATGTGCGCGAGGCGCTCGCTGGTGGAGCGGCGCTGGTGCGGCGCCAGGCAGCGCGCCGCACCGCCTCGCTCCACACGGCGCCGGGGACCAGCTCCACCTGTGCCGGCCAGTAGCGTACGTACGGTCGTGAGGCGCCGTGCGCGCCGCCATGTGCGCGAGGCGCTCGCTGGTGGAGCGGCGCTGGTGCGGCGCCAGGCAGCGCGCCGCACCGCCTCGCTCCACACGGCGCCGGGGACCAGCTCCACCTGTGCCGGCCAGTAGCGTACGTACGGTCGTGAGGCGCCGTGCGCGCCGCCATGTGCGCGAGGCGCTCGCTGGTGGAGCGGCGCTGGTGCGGCGCCAGGCAGCGCGCCAGGCGCGCCCGCGCCGCCTCACTCCACGCGGCGCCGGCCCGCGGGCCCGCGCCCTCCTCCGGAACCATCTCCACCTGTGCCCACGAAATTAATTAAAAACTACTTTATTACTTCCTCACAAGTGATTGTTACAAATTGAATTGATAAAATTCATATGATAATAAAATGTGCACAGAGAGGAGAGAGAGAGAGAGGAAGGAGGGAGAGAGGGGGAGAGAGGATGCGAGAGAGGGGGAGAGGGGAGAGTGGGAATGAGGGGGAGAGGGGGAGGGGGGCTGGGGAATGGCGTAAGAAGGGGGGGAGAAAGGGGGGAGAAGGGGGAGGGGGGAGGGGGGAGGGTAGAGGGGTTGGGAGGGGGGGGGACAGATAATGGCTATCCCTTCGGCAACGCGTTTGTGGACGCGTTGGTGTTGCAGACCTCTATAAGCTACGGTAATCGCTTATCATCAGGTGAGCCGTACGCTTGTTTGCCGACCTAGTTGTGTAAAAAACAAAACTGAAGTTTAAATCGTGTAGTCCACGCAGGCGAAGCTACATTACCTTAAACGTTATTGAGGAAGCCGTCTTAAAATTATCAAGAAGCTTGCACAACCTCTCCATTGCGAATCTGTAAAAGAATTATAAAAATAAAAAACGTCGGTCCCATAATGGATTTCAGAGCCTCAGAAAAATTTACGAAATCGATGACGCCATTAATATACATAAATGACGGCACACGGCGCCCTCATATGATTACACGATTATTAAGTGGTATAGTGGTCCATTGACAGTATTCTGACACTAGGACAATAAACATTTGGTCCAGGAGCCAATGACAGACTTTCATGACCAATTTCCTCCACATCGAAACTTTTTAAAATGCATAAGGAATTTATATTATGAATATTAGTGACCGTCAGCTGGGACTCCGTGGGTGGGGCGGGCAGTGGCAGTGCCAACACATAGAGGAAAAAAGTTTTTTTGTCATTTCTTCCCATTTTAAAATTTGTCGGATTATAGTTTACCTAATATCTTGAAGGAAAAATGAAGTCAGCTGACCATAACATGGTGGATTATACGTCAGCTGGCAACATGAAAAAAGAATATATTTTCAATAATTACATCTCAACTGAAAACTTAACTTGTGATAGTCTACATGCTACTATGAATTAAAATTAATATCAGCTGGCTATATCGTGGAGGAAAGTTCGTCAGCTGGTACCTTGAAAGATGTAACAAGAAGTTTTCAAGTGTATCACAAACCATTGGATGACGGATTACCATCCTGTGGACCGTACTCATTTCCAACTCAAGTTGTATAAAATACAAAATACTAACTCTTTAACAAAAGGCCGCTCGTACACTCGACAGAGACATATGCTGTTGACGATCTGGTCGGCCACTTCGTTCTCCAGCGCGAACCTTATCAGGTGCTCGTGGATTATGGAGGCTCCTGCGAATAGATAGATAAAATTATACATACTAACTAGCTGACCCGGTTAGCGTTATTTTGCCGATAACGCTATTAAAAAATAGGGGTTGGTGGTTGAAGGGCTAAAGTTCAGGGTTGTATGTATTTTTCAATGTCGAATCACAATAATCATTCATCATCATCATCATCATTCCAGCCTATTGCTGGACATAGGCCTCCACAAGTTCGCGCCAAAAATGCGTGAACTCATGTGTGTTGCCCATAGTCACCACGCTGGGCAGGTGGGTTGGTGACCGCAGGGCTAGCTTTGTCGCACCGAAGACGCTGCTGCCCGTCTTCAGCCTGTGTGTTTCAAAGCCAGCAGTTAGATGGTTATCCCGCCATTGGTCGGCTTCTGAAGTTCCAAGGTGGTAGTGGAACCTTGTTATCCCTTAGTCGCCTCTTACGACACCCACGGGAAGAGAGGAGGTGGCTAAATTATTTGGTGCCGTAGCCACACAACACATATAAATAAATAACATATAAATAAATTAACTATTGTATACTTGAATAGTTTATTGTTTCCCATCAATCTCTATTATTATTATTATTATTATTAAGCCATTTATTTATCCTCTCTTATTAATCTCTATTATATTCAGCGTCAATCTCACGCAAGGGGGGGTTCAGGCAAATCTTACCTAAGGAGGCGAGGGGACTAAACTGATCGAAAAATAGCTGACGTAATTAACTGATTCGTTGCGGCGCCTATTTTCGAAACCTTTTCGCCATGGCTGTGAACAAAATTTCTATGACACGTCTGGCGTGTCAAGCGCCATAGAAGTTGATGGCACGACTATTGTGCCATCAGCCATGTCTATAAAACCACATGCTTTTTTTGCTTTTTCACTGGTTTAGACTTGATTCAAGTTGAGTTGCCATCAAACTACGGGAGTGTACGGCACGATACGTGAATTAAATTGGTTTTGAAGAGGCAAACTACGTTATTTTCCTGAAATGGAAGGTAAGTGACTTTACTTTGTCAGGTTTTTCAAACCTTTTGTGATGTTGTTTATTTTTTTTTTGTTGTATTCAAGGAATTGGTTAATAAAACTAATTTCTAGAAACATTATTTTCGACTTAGGGCCTATTCATTTATTACGAAAGACAATTTTTGGGATACGAATTCACATGGTGACTTTTTTTAGAAAATCGAAAACGCAAATACATTCCTGAAACAGAAAACTATGTCAATGATGAAACTCAATGTGAAAACGAAGAAGAAACTTTGAGTAATATTTTCGAACAACATTCACAATCATACTCAGATGATGGAACTCAAGCTCAACAACTCAAGCCTCAAAAGAAATTTAAGGACAGTGCGACATGCACAGAAATTATCGATAAAAAAATTGACCCAGTACCCTTCATAATAGATTTGCATGGATGTAAACATTTCGGCCAGTTCGTATCTAATGAACTTTTAAGATTTGATGCTGATCAAAGATATACAGTAATGCAAAAAATTCTCGAGGTGCTGAAAAACGGTGAAAAGAATAGTAAATAAAACTAAGGTTTACGTAAAAATATTATTTATTAAGACTGATTTGTAAAATAATCATTTAAAATCTTTGGTTGTTGTGCACTTACATAATGAATCTTAAGTCGGTTAAGATGAATAAATTAAACATAGTTTAAAATATAACAAAATATTAAACTATACAATAGTTATATTAAGATTAACTTAGGTCTATGTAGGCTTATTTATGATTAATAGCTTAGTGAATATGGTTCATGTAGATATGTGGTGAGTAAATGATTAAATAAATGACATTTTCAACTCTTTTATTTCAAAGAATCACGTATCTTAATACATAAAAAAGAGCTTAAACTATTGTAATTATTAACACTAACTTTCTTAGGTCTGTGTTAGGCTATAAGGAACAGCTTAGTGACTTTCGTTTATGTTAATTTGTAGTAATTAAATGATTAAATAATGACACTTTTTAACTCTTTTATTTCAAAAAATCGTTTACACTAACTGGGAATGTTCTTAGTTACTATTATAATTATTTATGTAGCCAACGCTTACAATAATCATCTACAATAAATAACTTTAATATTTGTGAAATTCCCTAAAACATTGGAGACACAGTCCTGGGAATCCTGGACAATCGGGGCATCCAAATAATACGGAAACTCTTTTTTGTGTTTTATTATAACAAACTCGACACCTTTTCCTCATTGTCTTCCCTTCTCTTTTCGGCAAGTTCGCCGGAAGATGAATTTTTCCCTCTGATAGTGGCCGAGCAAGTTCAGTAATATTTGACATCGGCAGTAAAGTTTCGATTACACTTTTTCTAAAATCATATAATGATAACAATGAATTATTTTTATTATATAATAAAAACCCATTCACGAGACATATTTGAATGATGTGTATTATGACTTTTTTATACCAGCGCAGGGTCTTGTGTTCGCAACAATAGTAACTAAGTAGCTGGTCGTGTCTGTCTATTGCTCGCATGTATTTATTGTATCGTGCCTGCACGGCGGGCTTAAATTTAACAGTACGGACGCGGCGACTAGTAGTCCCTTCATAATTACTTTTATGTTCTGTGCTTATAAACAAAATTTCGCGCTTGTCTTTCCATTTTGTTACAACAATTTTTTTGTTATTGTGTGCTATGCATGACTCCCCTAATGATAATGGAGTATTTTTCACTAACGCAGGATTTCCCACCCGATTTGGTCGTAGGGTACCGGTCACGTATGTATTCTTATCAAGTAATTCGTCAGCTATTCCTACGCTGGTATAAAAATTGTCTAAGTATAGGGCATGTCCTTTGTCGAGATACTTTTGCATAAGCAACTTAATTACTTTTTTAACGTGGTTTCGACCACCTACAAGTTGATCTTTCGATCCGGCATAAACATGTATTTTGAGTATGATACCATTGGCGTCGGCTAAAATATATAGTTTAACACCGTATTTATGTGCTTTCCCCTTTAAATATTGGCGAAAAGCGAGTCGCCCTTTCCATAAGATCAATGACTCATCTATTGTCAGTTCTTTCACCGGATAATATATCGCATTGATGGAATCATTAAAAAGGTCAATTAAATCTTTTACTTTAAATAGGCTTTCATTTCTTTCATTTCGCTGCACACTCAGAGCTCTCAAAATTAAATAAAATTTGTCTCTGGACATAAATTGTCGTGGACTTAAACAAAATAAATAATGATTGGACCAATAGTCGGCCATTCTGTTTAGTTTTATAGTTCCCATTAATAGCAAAATACCTAAAAAACATCTAAATTCAATTAAAGTTATGTCGGCCCATCTTGTAAATCGTGAGTGTGTAGCGACCGCTGCTGATTTAAGTTTATTCCCGTTCTTATTTGTACAGTTAATAATCAGATCTATAATCTGTCCATTTAAAAATAAAAAGAAATAATCCAATGGAGTTTTTTCTGCCATTTGATGTGGCGTCAGTATTCCACTTGTTCCAGTAAAAGGTAACTCCACCATAGAGTCGGGATTGCCTGGAAACCAACTGCTTGATTCGTCTGGTGAATTGTCTTCCTGTGAGTTTTCTACTTCATTCCGTGAGTCCGCGTCTTGCAAAGCAGCATCAATATTTGCTTCATCATATTTTTCGTTTGTCCATTCGTCGAGAATGCTATCGTTGCTTTCGGTTAAAATCCCATAAAGCTCATCGTCGCCAATTTCAAAATTTAAATCTGGAATATCGTATGTCTCGAATTCAACTGGAGACAACAATAAAGATAACTCTACGTCTAATGGATCAATGGCAGATGATGGTCCAGGTTTCGGTGAACTAAAAGGATTATTTTCCATTGTGAATTCTGAAAAGAGAAACATTTTATAATAGAAAATAACTTCATTTCTGGTATACAAAAAACAACGATTTGTGACTAAGTTAACTCTTTATAACTTATCTCTAAGGAACCAGCATTTTTTGTCTTTAAATGGAATTTTTATTAAAGAAAAATCCTTTTTTAGTTTAATTTTTTTTCTTACAGGGGAAAAAAACACTTTTTACTAATTACAAACAATGATCACTGTATTTTTTATTAAATTCAATGTATTGTGATTTTATTGAATAAAAGATATTCGGCAATGTTGCGAGCGCCGTGAATTTTTATATGCATTGAATTTAAACTTTCTTGTGACTGTAGCCATGATAGTTTAATCTCATATATAGTATTTAATATATTATACATTGTATAAAACATACAGATCAATGAGCGTTCAGTACGCAACATAAAACATTTTTTTAAGCCTTGATCGTTTTTTTGTAACTAATTATTCAATTTACTATGGCGGATTTGAAAAGATCTGGTCTAAAAATGAACATACGTCGAATAATTAATTTAAAATAATGCCCTAAAATAAATCAAACAAAAAACACTTGTTTAAATCAATTTGGACTATTTATTTTATACTATTTTTTTTCTAACTCTATTTTTGAGCAACCTCTGATGGGAAAAATTTACTGATTGTATATTTTTGGTAACAACTTGAGTTTGATCTCGAAACTCCTAAATATGTTTAATTTTTAATGTCTAAACTGAAACTGAAGCCAAAGTTTCATTTTCGACTGAATATCCATTTTCGGTCGGACACTACATATAATACGCAAGCTCAGTCATGCAGATAAAATGATTAATTATTATCAAAAACTTACCTATAATCCACAGCAAGTACAGAGATCACACTCAATGTTCAATCAGGGTACGAACAAGCCACAGTTATCACAAATGCAAATTACGGAGTCCAGGTCAAACAGCCAAAGTTATCAAAAATGAAAGATATCAAAGTCCTTACACTAGCAAATGTTGTCGAGAGAGCAAACAGTATGTAGATATAGCACGTCCGATTACTACGAATAGAAAAGCAGAAGTGTTTTCAAAAATAATATATGAACAAATTGCGCCGGAGCATCTTTATCTAGCGACGAATATTGTCCCAATGTATTGTTCATATTATGTCCTTTAGAATAATGTTTATCTTTGTTTAGGGACAAGATGTATCATAAAAATTAAAAAGAGCCGGCTATTGTACGACGGAAGGCCGGGCGGCCCTTTGTGGCGGCCCTTTTTTTGTGCTTGTAAACAAACTCCCCTGGTGACTTAACAAAAATAAACCATATGTACGATAGTTTATGGAACTTAAAAAAATTAACTCGGTCACCCATCGACATAACAATACTATGGACTTCAGGTGTCATTCAAAATTCACGAAAAAATTGTCCGAAGTAAACCTATAAATACAACTACACATGTGTATATTTACAAACAAACTAAAACGTTGTAATATATGTCTTAGTTGATTACTTTACAGCCTAATTTTGCTTGCAACAATCTGCCCGCCTATGAACTTTCACTATTTTTTTATCACATCGATACCTTTGGGTAGAAAGGTCGTATAAACCATTTTGGCCAAATTGAGTTATATATACCATTTTTCTCAGAATTTTTTTCTCTATCGATCTGTATATACGAAATGCAGAAATTCGCACAAAAATGGTTAATACGACCCAGAAATTTTCGGTCACATCCTCTTAAAAAATGAAAATTTTCAATGTAAAAGCCGAATATTTCTTTTTTGTAGTTTTGTCATGATTTAATGACCATAATTTATTTTAACTCGGGGCGTAAAAATAGTCGTTAATTGTTAAATGGTTTATACGCCCTAACGTGCTAAATGCTTTACCTAAACATAGTTTAATTATTATAAAAGAATAATAACTTATTATAACGAAATAATATACGTATTTACGTAATTTCACATTTCGTTCATTGGCAAAATATTATTTTTATTAAAAAAAAACTAGACTATGTGACTATGACAAATTATTGTATTCTTTGTCACCTAAATTTATTTTTTGAAAATGTGTTTATCAATAAAATAACTTATAATAACAATTCATAAATTATTTTAAACTAATTATGAATACAAATTTATATAATAAATAAGTTACTTTTTAGTACATAAGTTGGTCACGTTTAGTGCTTGATCGTTTTTTAATTATTTTTATTAATTGTAATTTAATAAATTACTTAGTAAGTAAGCCTTAGAACAAAGGCTTAATACAATAATTTATTGAATTACAGTTAATTATGTACAAAAATTAAAAAAAAAAAAACTATCAAGTCATAATTCATAAAATGATTAAAATGCCTGATTACTTTAATTTAGAAGAAGTTTGAATATTTTTTGTTTTTTTATGGCTAAGTAGATTTTTTTATTTCACTTTTCAGTGTGTTGTTATAATTGTTTTTTTAATTTAAAAATGTTAAACCTGTTAGATATGTTGTACCATTATTGAATTAATAGTAAATGTTGCTTAGAAGGTATTATAATACCTAATAAATGTTGATTTCGTATTTCAGGTAGTTTTATTTTATTTGAATCGACCATTATTGGGTATTAGAATAATAATAATTGAGTTATTACTAATTCTGGGAGTAACATGATTGTTTATTAGTCAGAATTCAATTGATCTATGATTATAAATGGTTTTTAATACAAAAAAAAACTACATCTATGGGTTTTTACGACAGTAAATGTGACCATAAGCTTAGCAAAAATGGATATACGACCTATATAGTTTTTTTTAAGTACATTTTCATGGGGTGTATTAACCAAGAATTGATTTTTTCTTAGACGTAAATCCAAGCTAACTTTGAAACTATAGAAGATAGATAGGTTTTGATGATTTAACCGTTTTCATTCGAGAATTGTAAGAACCTTTCTCATATATCATTTTTTTATAAGTTCAAAAACAAAAAAAGTATGAATTTTTATGTAAAAAAAAAATCGTTTTTCTGCTCTCCTGAAAAGTCGGGTTTTGGTTTATACGACCTTTCTACCCAAAGGTATCGATATGTTTGTTAATGTTTTTCGAACTAGGCATACTTCACGTTCTCTGTAATTGGTCACTTCTTAGCATACTTTTGGTGATGGTAGTGCCATTTAGGTCGATATAATTTGTCGTTTATGAACGGATATTTTTTCAGCTGTATTCTCTTAGAAGATGGCGTTCCTTTCTTTTACACTCCATGACTATGTTTGTTCTTATATAGACACAAGCTAGCGCCATGACACCGTGTAGCCGTTTTGGCGCACTATTTGAAAAAATGACAGAAAAATACTTTTAAACTTCTTTAAACTAAGTTTATTACCAAAATAAAGATTATTTCGTAAATAGTAAATGTGTACCCACATTACGGAAGAGGTTTTCAATATATTCAGCTAATTGTAAATAATTTTTGGTTTTAACCAAAATATAAAAAATCGAGTGTCGATATATATGGTCGAACTGAGTAACCTCCTTCTTTTTTGAAGTCGGTTAAAAAGAGTAACTGCGGAGTTTCTAGCCTGTTCGTCTTTTTTTATACTACTGGGTCGACAAACAGGCGTACGGCTCACCTGATGGTAAGAGATTACCGTAGCTTAGAGACACCAGCAACACTAGAGGCATCCCGAGCGCGTTGCCGACCCAATGCCAAACCCCCGAGGAACTCTGGTCACCTTACTCACCAACAGGAACACAATACTGCTTGAAAACAGTATTATTTAGATCTTCTGTAAGGTCGAGGTACTACCCCAGTCGGGCTGCTCCATATTTTGAGCAGGAAATTCCTGCTGTGCCCTACCTCAGTTCTACCTCGTCTCTGCGGAATTCCAACAGAATTCCGTACTGTAATTTGTTAACGGTTCAAAGATGTTATTGAAGACTACTAGTAAGTAATTGGAACGAAGTTCCTTACGGCAGGCTTGACATTTAGCTGGGCGAGCGAACTGAAAAAAATGTGATACTAAGACCGTAAGAAAAATATATAACGGAAGTGACGTAATATCAGTCACATGACTGTATAATATGACGTTTGTAAAACTAAAATATTACTAGTAAACTTTTTTTTAAATTATTTATGTAATTTTATACTGTCGACAAAAATAAATAAAGAACGTTTTTTTATTTCACTTAATATTTTGAATTATTATTATTATTATTATTATTATTATTATTTTGTTTAATTTATTTTATTATACGGTATTTGTTATTTTCTAAAATACTAAATTTCCAAAATACTTTTATCTACTTAAGGACGCTATCACATTTTTCCACAAATATCAGTGTTTTTCAGGTACCATTTTAATTAATTATTTAAATTATTATTACACTGCGAGGATATCTTGGTTTTAAATGAAAGTTAATATATTCATCTCCGAGTGACACCATAAAAATCCTATAGCCCCATACAATCTTTTCACACAAATACGGTTTAACCATCACAGAAATCGCAAAAAATTTAAAAAAGGCGGGTCTGAATAGGAACCAATATAGCTATATACACTGCACTAAGAAAAATAACAATATCAAGAAATTGTTGCTTATTTAGTCTTTTGTGCGTGTTGCTAAATATTTTATATAAAAATAAATAATATTTCCATTTATGAGAAAAATAAGAAACGCTCTCAAAAATTTCTTCATAAATTTTTTACTTGTGAACAATCGTCGTTCGTCATTCCGCGCCAAAACGCGCTCATGGAAGCACGGCTATATCGCTTCAGCGCAAGTAATAATTACGTAAAAAATGAGTTCCTTGTGTATACTGTGCTTGGACGAAGTTGATACTTTAAAAATTCCCACGCAATCCATAACTTTGCAACTCAAGATCTTCACAATCTTTTCTTTGCAATGCATCTGGTTTATATATATATATATATATACATCCTGCTGTATCCTGCTATATCTGTGCCCGCGGCTTCGCCCGCGTTGAAATCAGTTTGTCACAAACTTTTACCAGCAAACTTCCAGTGAAACTCTTATCAAAATCGGCTTAGCCGTTCTGTAAACCTTCCTCTCCGTTCCGATCCGTTCAGTAGATTTTGAGGGAATCGATCACATACGCTTTTGGGGACTTTGTTTTATGATACATTAAATTTTGACGCCGCGTTGGCGTAACGGTCACAGCTAAAACACATGGATTGTGCCGGTTGCGCTGGCGGTTGCGGGTTCGATCCCCGTACATGACATACATTTGTATTGGCCATACAGGTGTTTGCCATGGTCTGGGTGTTTGTGCAGTTCTTGTGGGTCTCCCCACCGTGCCTCGGAGAGCACGTTAGGCCGTCGGTCCCGGTTGTTATCATGTACACCTGATAGCGATCGTTACTCATACTAGGGAATATATCCGCCAATCCGCATTGGAACAGCATTGTAAATTAAGCTCTGATCCTTTTCCTACATGGGGAAAGAGGACTATGCCCAACAGTGGGATATTACAGGCTGAAGCGAACTGTTGCCCGCGACTACGTCCCCGTGGTTAGGACGATATGCATTACTATTAAGATGCTTAACGCAAATTCTTTTTTTATTTCAGTCACTTGAAATGCTTATCACTCTGAGTAACTTTTTCAAAGGCAAAATTTGGTATAATTTAATAGTTATTTTCATATAATCTCTCTATACACCAAATGTTTAGTTTTATTTCCAGCCTGCAGTATAAATAACCTATCAGGCGAACTTAGAGCTGCTGTATATGTTTCATACAAACTACCAAACCCAATTAAACCCCCTTAGCGGTGGAATATCGCAAAATCCGTTCTTAGCGGACGTCTACTAACTATAATCTACCTCCCTGCCAAATTTCATGGATGGGCCATCCAGCGGTTTTTGGGTTCTCGTGATGAGTGAGTCAGTGACCTTTCTCTTTTATATGTATAGATTACGATGTATTATTTGGACACTTCCTCACCATCTATAGAGCATACATTTTAAATTTCAACTCTCTTACTTCAAAAACATAGGACTTTCATACAAACTTCCGACCCCCGTTGTTATCCCCTTAGGGGTCGATTTTCCTAAAATCCGTTCTTACCGGATGTTTACGCCCTATAAGGAACCTACCTGCCAAATTTCAAGTTTGTAGCTGTTATAGTTTCGGAGATTTCGTGATGTGGGAGTCAACCTACCATCTCCCGTTTTAACCCCAAAAGGGAGTTGATTTCTAAAGATACATTATTTGATCACCTTTCTACCATCTATAGAGCATACATTTTCAATTTCAAGTCTCTTACTTCAAAAATATAGGACTTTCATACAAACTTGCAACCCCCGTTTTACCCCCTTAGTTGTCGAGTTTCGTAAAATCCGTTCTTAGCGGATGTCTATGTCCTATAAGGAGCCTACTTACCAAATTTCAAGTTTGTGAATGTTATAGTTTCGGAGATTTCGTGATGAGTGAGTCAACCTACCATCCCCCGTTTTAACCCCAAAAGGGATTGATTTCTAAAGATACATTATTTTAACGCCTCCTCACCATCTATAGAGCATACATTTTAAATTTCAAGTCTCTTACTTCAAAAACATAAAACTTTCGTACAAACTTCCAACCCCCGTTTTACCCCCTTAGGGGTCGAGTTTCGTAAAATCCGTTCTTAGCGGATGTCTACGCTCTATAAGGAACCTATCTGGCAAATTTCAAGTTTCTAGGTGTTATAGTTTCGGAGATTTCGTGATGAGTGGGTCAATCTACCCTCCCCCGTTTTAACCCAAAAAGGGAGTTGATTTCTAAATATACATTGTTTGTACACCTTCTCATCATTTATAGAGTATACATTTTAAATATCAAGCATTTTACTTCAAAAACATAGAATTTTCATACAAACTTCCAACCCCAGTTTTACCCCCTTAGTTGTCGAGTTTCGTAAAATCCGTTCTTAGCGGATGTCTATGTCCTATAAGGAGCCTACTTACCAAATTTCAAGTTTGTGAATGTTATAGTTTCGGAGATTTCGTGATGAGTGAGTCAACCTACCATCCCCCGTTTTAACCCCAAAAGGGATTGATTTCTAAAGATACATTATTTTAACGCCTCCTCACCATCTATAGAGCATACATTTAAAATTTCAAGTCTCTTACTTCAAAAACATAGGACTTACATACAAACTTCCAACCCCCGTTTTACCCTCTTAAGGATCGAGTTTCGTAAAATCTGTTCTTAGCTGACGTCTACGCTCCATAAGGAACCTACCTGCCAAATTCCAAGTTTGTAGGTGTTATAGTTTCGGAGATTTCGTGATGAGTGGGTCAATCTACCCTCCCCCGTTTTAACCCAAAAAGAGAGTTGATTTCTAAATATACATTATTTGAACACCTTCTCATCATTTATAGAGCATACAGTTTAAATTTCAAGTCTCTTACTTCAAAATCATAGGACTTTCATACAAACTTGCAACCCCCGTTTTACCCCCTTAGTTGTCGAGTTTCGTAAAATCCGTTCTTAGCGGATGTCTATGCTCTATAAAAAACCTACCTAACGAATTTCAAGTTTGTAGCTGTTATAGTTTCGGAGATTTCGTGATGAGTGAGTCAATCTACCATCCCCCGTTTTAACCCCAAAAGGGAGTTGATTTCTAAAGATATATTATTTGGACACATTCTCATCATCTATAGAGCATACATTTTAAATTTCAAGTCTCTTACTTCAAAATCATACGACTTTTATACAAATTTGCAACCCCCATTTAACCCCCTTAGGGGTCGAGTTTCCTAAAATCCGTTCTTAGCGGATGTTTATGCTCTATTAGAAACCTACCTGCCAAATTTCAAGTTTCTAGGTGTTATAGTTTCGGAGATTTCGTGATGAGTGGGTCAACCTACCATCCCCCGATTCAACCCCAAAAGGGAGTTGATTTCTAAAGATATATTATTTGGACACCTTCTCATCATATATAGAGCATACAGTTTAAATTTCAAGTCTCTTACTTCAAAATTATAGGACTTTCATACAAACTTGCAACCCCTATTTAACCCCCTTAGGGGTCGAGTTTCGTAAAATCCGTTCTTAGCGGATGCCTACGTCTTATAAGAAGCCTACCTGCCAAATTTCAAGTTTGTAGGTGTTATAGTTTCGGAGATTTCGTGATGAATGACCTTTCGCTTTTATATATATTATATATATATATATGACAATACGACAAAAATTGATAACACAGGTAATACTAGTTTATAGGAGTATTTCAAAACCATCAAAAAAGTTCTAACGTCAAAATCAAAAAAATGATTTTTTCAAACAAACTAAATAAGAAAAATATAATACAATTATACTACAACATGTGTGACTATAGGTTCACTGACCTGTTATGACGCGCGGTGACACAACGAACTACTACGAACTAGGTACGTTGGTTTGTTTGGTCGGTCATAGTAGGTTACTAAATTTTTAAATTCTATCTAAAATAATTATCTTCTTATAATTTAATTCATTAATTTTGACATGATGTCGCCATTAGTGGCCATATTTTTTAATTTATTAAAAGGTCTAATAATTCTATTTTTTAACTCATCAACTGTATTTACGTCTGTTGAGTACAAGTCGTTTGTTACAAAACTTCACAGAAAATGCGGGATTAAGCATTGATCTTCCCGTATCCTCTGAAAAGCATTTGAAATAGTGCGGCCATCGGTTGGACAAATACGGGTGTTCCCATATCTCTCCCGGTACTTCTGTATTGCTAAATTAGCCTTGCCGTGGCATTCTCCGTAAACAAAAATCATGTACTCCGAAGCTGTGTAATTATAACGTGGCATTGTAAATAAAATAAAAACTATTCTTACTATTAACACTAGCGCCTAATTTCGCACAATTCACCTAATAACTATTAAACTAGGCATTTATTCTACGGTAATGTTCTTGTCACTATAAAAATAAAGCGTTAAAATATTGCACAATCACTCCAAGTCTTTCGAGATAATCCAATAATTAATTAAAACGAACAAAACTCGTGCGCATATGTAAAAAATTGTCAATCAACGCGTATGACATCAAGAAACATGAGTACCTAAATAAACGGCACAGAGACCACTGGCCAGTGTTGCCAACTTTATTTTTACCAACCCACCAAATGAAGCCGTGTAAACCACCAGAAACCACAAAAACTTATTAGCCTCTCAAACCACCAGAATTCCACTAAAAAAAATCAAAGACAACGGCTACCTACTTAAATATAATTTGAAAATACAACAACAACAACGTAATTATTATCATGAAATAAAATAATAATTATTTGAGTTACAGAAAACAATAATTAATGTAACTACAGAAAAAAAGGAAACAATTAGTTAAGTACATAACTACTAAAGCAGATCGTCTTCTGATGAATCAGCTTCATCCACAATTTGTAATAGAATTACTTTCTGCTTTAGTAACAAAAAAGTAATATAAACAGATAAAAAAGTAATTTTAATTACATGCTCCGACTCATGCTTAAATAAATTTTGTTAAATTGATTCCAGAAAAAAAATTGTAAGAAACAAATTATAGATAATTTAATTATTAATAACATTGCTCTCTTTAACAATCTTGATAAAGTTAATAGTTTTTAAGATAAATGATAAATAATGATTCAGGACACAGAGAGGCTGGTGCAGCGAATATTTGTGAGAGCGCGAAATTAACAATAAAAAAATTAAGTATACACAATGAATTTTTTTAAAATCTCTATTAAAAGTAACATTAATTATTGTATAAAGAATTTTTTTAAAATATATTTTTTATATTTTAGTTTTTTCTTTAATTTATTTTTCATCACCAAATTTAACGCCACCCAAACCGCGCCCGAAAGCTAGTTAGTATTAAACATTCGAAAACAAAATTTTCGTTCGATAATTAATATCCACTCGCACAGGTCTTGCCTCTGACACACAGGTTCTAATTTATGGGAGGTTAAATTTTTGTTACTTCTGACTCTACCTTAATTCTAGTGCTGCCGGAAGTATACTCATGCTCCGTTCTGCGACTTTTACGCGTTATTTTCGAACAAATTTACGTAAAAACGATCATTACTGCAAGATCAAAATACGATACGAACTGACCTTTAACGACTGTCAAATAGACACTTTTAAACAAAATAAAGCGTCAGACATAATAAAACTAGTAACATTGTGTGCTAGAATATAGGTATAGAAATCCGAAAAATACCCAAAACCGAATCGGAGCAACCCACGTCCTCGTGGTCTTGGTCTGCCTTACCTCTAGAATATTTTTTTAAGCCGGAGGCGCGGAGGGAGGGCAGCCCTCGGAAGGGCTGCACTTCCCGCAGCACCGGAGCCAAGCGTTATTCTAACCTCAAAGGTGGTAGGTTAATTTTTTCCGATTTAAAAATCGAACCTCAAAACTTCAACCACGATATCTCTGTAACAACGTCACGTAACCAACAATCTCGAAACTTTTGGGTGTACTGTGGCTTGAGCATTATCAAATACTATTTAAAACTATTTCAAAAATAATTTTACAGCGCTAAACAGTTTAAAAACAAATTAAAGCAAGATTGAGAAGTAAGTATTATTTACAGATTAGAGAACGATAGCGAACCAATAGAGAACTGTACTGTTCACTGAACTGACTGACGACTGAGTAAATAAATAACAACTTGGTCTTTCGAATCAAATCAAACTTAACCAATAGTTGAACATATAAAGTTTATGTTCATTCAAGAAATTCATAAACAATTTTTGGGGAATTCCCAACAGCTGACAGGCTTGAATTCGTTCGGTGTTGCCTACACAACAAAATATACCATTTTTGCCTGTTGTGTGTGCCTGTAAAAAAATCCTAGAAAAATACTAGATCATTCTTTAGTGGTAAGCTATGAAGCTTACCACTAACTGGAACAAACCTTAACCACTAAAAAATCCACTAGCCACTAAAACCAATTTTTTCCCGCCAAAAGGGGTGTCTAAACCACCAGATCTAGTGGAAAATTCACTAAGTTGGCAACACTGCCACTGGCCGCTTGTCGCGTACGCGCAACTCAGGGAAAAACCAAAAACAGGTTATAACGTGTTTTGTTTACGCTAGCCTACGCACCAGGGCTGACAGATGTACGATTTTAATCGATACGTTTTTTTTTTTAATTTTTACTCATGTACGATCGCTAGACTAAAATCATACGCAAAATGTACGATTTTTATATTCCTATTACCTGGAAGCATTTCATAATTAAAGAAACATCATTCACCGGCAAGCTTGAATTTCGTTAATTTCCCTTACTTGAATGAACCTACCACTTTTATATGAATGAGGACTATAAATAAATAAATAAATAAATATCTATACAATACACACACGGTCGTCTGTTCCTAAAGTAAGCAACTAAATGCTTGTGTTATAGGTAACAGCCGACTGGTATATAGCTACATATATTTTTTTTTTTTTTTTCGATAAACCTACTTATAAATAATACATATATAAATATATAAATAAATATTTATATTACACCCAGACTCGGGGTGGGAATCGAACCCACAACCCTCGGAGCAGAAAGCAGGGTCACTACAAACTGCGCCAACGGGCTAGTCAAGACTGTTTGAAAAATCATATAAAAGCTGTATTTGTTTGCTTTCTAATGAAACTTATAATTTATCTTGTGGTAATAATTGCGACTTGAAAAAAAAAAATACATTTTGAAATAAAAAAGCAATTTGAAAATTATAAAACACTAGCTCAATTTGCTTTAAATTTGTTATGTTTTCCCCATTACAGTGCAATCTGTAATGTGAACGAGAATTCAGCGAAGTTAATTTAATCAGAACAAAACTTAGAAACAGTTTATCCAATGATACCCTTAAGGGCACATTATTAGCTTAGCAATTAATAAGAAGAAACGAAAATGATACGAATTTTAAGCCAACAAATTCTTTTGTTAAAAAATATGACCACAGAAAATTTTGTATGAGTGTGACAACATTTTCTAGCAGCCCTGGCACAGCTAGTTGTCTTTTACACCGTTAGACGTTCTCAGGGTCATTGCAACACACGTGCCACGTTGATTGTTTTTTTTTCAGCTGTTGCAAGATTTAATATTTTAATGTAATAACGTAGTATTTTATTATTAATAATTGTTGGTATTGTTATTTGTTGTCTTTATCGCATTTGTTGAACTGCTCGAGCAAAAGTTTCACGAATATTTTGATCTTGAAATAAATATAGTCAATGAAATACTTAAATTTATTAAATATTGTTGATATGCCATGTGTGCTCCCCGTGATATTACCTACTTGCAAAAACTATGTTAGATTCAGAATTTAGATTTTCAGAATTTAAAATTTAAGCATTAAAAGTGTTAGAAAAACTCAATATGCACTATTATAAAGTTTATTAATTAAGACATCAGTGCTTAACGCCACTAAGTAGTATCGAGACCGCCTTTTACGTCTGATCCGTAGTCAGTATATATTCTCTCTGCTTGTAATCTACCACCGCCAAAGCTAAAATAAAATAATTCCCCGTCAACGTCCATTCCCCTCTTAAGTGTCAACTGTGTTGCCATGACAAACGAGCTATCAAAGGCCTGGCAATTAACCGATTTTACTGATATTAAAATGATAGTGTTGCTAAACCTTAAAATAAATGTTTTGATAATTGATCCATATTTTTAATACTCTAACATTCGGCTAATCCTGACGTCAAACGCGGCCTCGCGTTTACAACACAATACAAAAAAAAGGACAATAAAATAAGAGAAGAAGAAAAAAACAGGCATTCTTAATCATAGCCAATAACTCTTAGAACTAACATCGACTATAGGCTCTCTCACCCATAGCGACTCACTCTTAAAACTAACATCGACTATAGGCACTCTCACCCATAGCGAGTTACTCTTAAAACTAACATCGACTATAGGCACTCTCACCCATAGCGACTCACTCTTAAAACTAACATCGACTATAGGCACTCTCACCCATAGCGACTCACTCTTAAAACTAACATCGACTATAGGCACTCTCACCCATAGCGACTCACTCTTAAAACTAACATCGACTATAGGCACTCTCACCCATAGCGACTCACTCTTAAAACTAACATCGACTATAGGCACTCTCACCCATAGCGACTCACTCTTAAAACTAACATCGACTATAGGCACTCTCACCCATAGCGACTCACTCTTAAAACTAACATCGACTATAGGCACTCTCACCCATAGCGACTCACTCTTAAAACTAACATCGACTATAGGCACTCTCACCCATAGCGACTCACTCTTAAAACTAACATCCACTATAGGCACTCTCACCCATAGCGACTCACTCTTTTAACATCTCTTAGAAGTCCGCTTGTCACAACTCTCTTATATATTTCTGGTAAATTAAATGTATTGAAATAAGATGATCCGCCTCTATACAGTAATTTAAGTATATATTACTACTATCCATATATTATAATTATCTCTCTTTATTATTCTCAATATGTTAAACAATCATTCATTCTTTTTGTTAATCACTTTTATGGTTAACTTTCGTAATTGTTACATGTTAAAAGTGTATATCTTTATCTAATGATCTTATAATTAATTTACATTAACTTTACTATTTTTTTTTTCTCAATTTACTTCTTTAATATAGTATAATCATATACAGGATACGTAATGTAATCTATAATACATCGGTACTACAATTCACTCAGCATACAATTGTACATATAATTTGACATATAATTAGATATTCACTTTTATGGTATTACATAAATAACTGTCTTTTATTACCATGATATCATTATTTTTAAAATCATACATACATCAATAATTTATTCTATAACAGTATATAAGGTCTATATCACCTACCATCACTTTAGTTATAACCAAATCCACTTTCTACTCTGAATCACTTGTGATTGCATCATTAAAAACTAGCCAAGGGTGTAGCCTATCAACAGCAAAAACCGACCTATATGGTTTACAACCTTCTTTTCTAGTAATGGGGGTATCCTCTATCTCATAGCGATCATCACCGATAATTTTTGAGATTCGAAATGGCCCTACACATTTAGGCAATAATTTGCGACTCTGTCCCGGATCTGAACGGATATCTCTCTCGACTCTTACTAAATCTCCTAATTTATATTGTGTTGGTTTTTTGTGAGACCTATCAAAACGTTCTTTCTGTTTTTGCTGATTAATTTGAATTCGGGACTCTGCATCAGACCTAATCTTAACTCGATCTAACGCGGAATGAGAATCCGCGACTATAGGGTTCATGATACCGTCCGAAACGCCTGTTGTTTGAACACCAAACAACATCTCAGAAGGAGTGCGATTGGTGCTTTTGTTAATAGTATTGTTTAGTGACCATTGAATTTGTGGTAAGCATAAATCCCATTCATTTTCAGGTTTACCGTGATTAGCAGCAGTTATGGCATCGACTATAGTCCGGTTGTACCTTTCAACCTGGCCATTTGCCCTGGGAGAGGCAACAGCATTCAAAATATGCTTGATACCTCTACCATTAATAAAGTTTGAAAACTCTTTACTAGTGAAACTTGTACCACGATCTGATATTATAGGGCGTGGTACTCCAAACAGCGAGAAATATTCTGTAAATACTTGAATAGTGGTGCTACTCTTAGTATTTTTAACTGGTTTTATGTATATAAATTTCGTAAAGGCATCAATGATTACTAAAATGTGACAATTTTTCTTTTTACTTATAGGAAATGGACCGCAATGGTCAGTGTGGAGCGTATCAAATGGTTTGCTAATTTTAGGTATAGGATGGAGCTCCCCTTCTTTAGCACCGGCCGGTAGTTTGTTATGTGCGCAGCTTAAGCAAGAATTGCAATACTTTTTAATAAATCGTCGCATTTTCTTAAACCAATAAATTTGATTAACTCTACAGTAAGTTTTTTCAAAACCGAAATGACCAACATCGTCGTGATTCATACGAACTACCTGCCATCTTACCGATTTCGGAACTACCCACTTTAAATTGACTTCATTATTTTTATCAATTACTACTCTATATAAACGATCATTTTTTATTGTATAGTTCTTATGAATATCGACTATATCTTTAGTGTCTGGATCATTTAGGATGCTAATTATTCTTTGTATCTCTGAGTCCTGTTCCTGCACTGTACTCAGCCACGCATCATCATCTATTGCTAAAACATCGACAACGTCTACCACGACCTTCGATTCAGACGTACTGGGATTGCGCGATAAGGCATCAACGTGACTCATTTTAGCCCCATCTCTATGCTCTACTGTGAAATCGTATTCTTGCATAGTTAAGTACCAGCGAGCTACTCTAGGAATCAAATCCTTTTTAGTCATTGTGCTACGTATAGCGGCACAGTCCGTAACAACTTTAAACGTTTTTCCTAAAACATAGACTCTGAATCGAATTAAAGCACAAACTACTGCCAGAGTCTCTAACTCATACGAGTGTAGTTTGCTTTCGTCTGATGTGGTCTGACGACTGTAATATGCTATAGGGTGGAAAGTCTCTAAATTTATACGTTGCATTAATATGGCGCCTATACCGATTTTACTAGCATCTGTATGAATTTCTAATTCGGCCTGGGGATCATATAATGCTAAAACGGGTCTGGTGGTTAATTTAGATTTTAATTCATTGAAAGCCTTTATCTGTGGCTCATCAAAACACCACACAGCATTCCTTTTTGTAAGATTCGTCAGAGGTTTTGCTATCACTGAAAAATTGTGAATAAAACGTCGGAAATAGCTAGTGAGCCCAACAAACTGTCGAACCTCGTGAACGTTTTTAGGTATGGGAAAATCAATTACCGCCTGAATTTTAGCTACCCCAGGGCGTATACCGTCGGCACTGATCTCATACCCCAAATAGTTTATTCGAGTCTGAAAGAAATCGCACTTTTTTATATTTAACTTAAGTTGAGCTGATCTTAACAATTGAAAAACTCTTTCCAACTCGTCTAAGCCTTCTTCTATTGTTTGTGATGTCACTAAAAGATCATCCATATATGCTAATGCTAGGTTTTGTTTACCTTTCAGCATAGAGTTAATGATACGCTGGAAAACGCTAGGTGCATTAGCAAGCCCGAATGGCATTCTCTCAAACTCAAACAAACCATCCGGTGTTGCAAATGCAGTATACCGTTTACTGTTTTCACACATGGGCACCTGGTAATACCCTGATGTTAGATCAAGGCTTGTAAAGAATTGATTACCCCCTAACCTATCTAATTGATCCTCAATGCGAGGCAAAGGATATTTATCTTTAAGTGTCTTTCTATTTAAGGCTCTATAATCGACACATAGGCGTTTATCGCCATTTTTCTTACTGACTAAAATAACTGGACTTGAATAATCAGAAGTACTTTCACGTATGATACCATTGGAGAGTAAATCTTCTATAATCTTATTTAGGTATTCACGTTCACTCTGGGAAACTCTATATGGATTATATACTACAGGTCTATTGTCAGTTAGGTTAATTTCCATTTCAGTTAGATTTGTTTTACCTAATTCTCCTAAATTCATTGCAAAGCAATCTCTGTATTTTTCGATTAATTTAAACAATTTTTGTTTCTGATCCTCGGTCACTATTGTACTTATTTTTACATCCGTTAAAGGTAAAGGTTCAAACTGTTTGGTTTCTGTAGTTATACCTACATATTCTTTATTTATTTCGTGGTATTGCTGTCCCCGAGCTAACAAAGCTCCTTTAGTAATTTTTAAATCATTAAGTGACAAGTTGGCTAGCATTAGATACCCTTTACCTGCTTTGAACTGAAATATACCTGGTAGAACAATATATTCGTTGTTAGGTAAAGTTCGAAGATTATATTGAACAAATAGCCCTTCCGAGTATTTACTATTTGTAGTGACATCAATGGGCATAGTAGTTTTTGGTTCAATAACGTAATCACTTTCTGCATACACTTTAATTTTTAAATCACTATTGGTCACATCTGGGGTTTGTATAAAAACTAAATCATCATTTGTTTTCAAAAGTATTACATTAGGTTTTTCCGTAAATGACTGCCCAACCAGAATTGATGTTTTTAAATAATGATTTTCTACGACTAGAATTTCCGTTTCAGCCTTAACGGCGCCTATTTGTAAAGTGACTACTACTTTACCAATTGGTTTTACAGAAGAATTGCCAAAACCCTGCAAAATTGGTAAGTTATCAGTAGCCCAAGTATCATGCAAGAGTTTTGCGTCAGATTCTCGTATAAGAGTACACTTACTACCTAGATCAACGTATCCTCGCAATGTTATATCACCCACTTTGACGTCTTTGTAAAATTTTGCATTATCGGACTCACTATTGGTAATACGCATGACACTCTTAGTTCGTTCCGTCGAACTATTGTTTTTATTAGCTTCGCCAGTATTATTACTGTTCTTGCGACAATCTTTAGTTTCGTGGCCTAATTTTAAACAAAAGTTACACCTCTTTATTGGTTTATTACATTTTAAACTTATATGTCCCATTTCATTACAATTGAAACATCTAACTGTATCTGTGCTATTATTGCCTTTAATCTGTTCATTTGCTACCTTATTAAACTGTCTGGATTGTTGATGACTATTCCGGTTGCGATTATTGATGGATGGCGTGTTGGTTTCATGTTGAGATACCGTGCGCAAGTAGTTAAGGACCTGTTCTGGTTCCTCAAACATACAGGCACCTGCCCCCATTCGTACAAACTTGTCATCGATACCGTGTATAAGGCAACCGACTGCCTTTTTACCAGTTATCTCACATTTATTTATAAGCGCAATGTTGTCATAGTAATAATGTTCTAGAGGTTGGCCAAACCTACACCTAAGTTTTAACATTGTTGTTAATAAATCACCGTAGTTTTCGTTTGAGGGAAATGCTAATTTTAATTTTTGTGTCCACTCATCCCAATTATATAGGACTGAGGATAAGCCCTGATACCACTTTTTGGCTAAACCACTTAATTTAGGAAGAGCATAATGACATATTTGGCGGTCATTCCAAGAATAAATCTGCGCACATTCGTTAACCTTGTTTATCCAATTTTCTATTGTTTGACTATTTTCACTAGGGTCAAATTCTGGAACAACACTGAACGCCACCGGAAAATTGTTTTGAGCCCAAAAATTTGAAGTTACTGGCGCAGAATTACTGTTAGGGTTATTTAATCTAGTAACATTATTTGTTGCGCTGTTATTGTTCGACAAACAAAGATCAGTTTGATCATTAACTGCAATGGGTATATTTAACCTATTTAATCGAATCGGCGATGTCAACGGGGGAGTTTTAGTCGACCCCCGGTTAACATTCCTACTGAGAGATTTATGTCTGCGACGCTCAGTATGCGCTTGTTTTTTACCATGTCTTTTATGGCTATGCTTACGACCTCGATTACGTTTCGTTCTACGTCGTGACCTATGTTCATAATCGTCACTATCACTAAAACTAGAATCTGTAGAAGTACTATCTACGCTCGATTCCCGCCGTTTTCGCTTAGATTTTCCCATTATCTCCACTAGTGATGCAATGAGTAAATGATTCAAGATATACTTAGGAACAATAAATACAAAATTTTATATATATAACAAAACTAAATATACTCGTATATACTATCACAATATTAAACACAGTTTTAATAGACACCGGCAGTAAATCCGGAAACAGCGGCAATAAGTAGGTACATGGAACCTCAATTAAGATATATAAACACACCAATAGCTATGTAGTTTAAATTAATAATAAAAAAAGTCATATAAGATTAATAATAACAGTTTAAAAACAAAGATCAACGATAATTGTACATTTATATTTCGAAACACATCGCGTAGTCTACGTGTAGGTACTTCAAAAGAAAAAATAAAAAATAATAACAACGAATAACAGCTTAAATAGTTTTCACTTGTAAATTAAAAAAAGAACATATAGAAGATTATATAGATCACTTTCACTAAACTTCCAAAAACATGTGTGCAGTTTGTTGTTTACCGCTCGCGTACCTTCTGCATATGAGATATGCGAATGAGATAATCAGGAGCAATTTAAATTTTGAAGGACTTCGCAGTAGCTCGCTAGTAGAATTTTCCTCGCTTTGGTTCGATATCGATTTTGCGGCGGCAAATGTTAACGTAGCCACATGAAAGTCAAATAACACTTTAAGATCTGACCTTAACATCCAAGATCGAGGAGACCACAGCATCGGGCACGTAGATTAACTTTGTCACTTCTGACTGTTAGAAAAACTCAATATGCACTATTATAAAGTTTATTAATTAAGACATCAGTGCTTAACGCCACTAAGTAGTATCGAGACCGCCTTTTACGTCTGATCCGTAGTCAGTATATATTCTCTCTGCTTGTAATCTACCACCGCCAAAGCTAAAATAAAATAATTCCCCGTCAACGTCCATTCCCCTCTTAAGTGTCAACTGTGTTGCCATGACAAACGAGCTATCAAAGGCCTGGCAATTAACCGATTTTACTGATATTAAAATGATAGTGTTGCTAAACCTTAAAATAAATGTTTTGATAATTGATCCATATTTTTAATACTCTAACAAAAGAAACAATAAATTTTAAAAAAAAAAACAATTATAAAAAGAAAATTATTAGAATCATACTGAATATTAAAACTATTTAACAAATGTTTTTAATATGTCTTAACACTGACCTACCAAAATAGATAACAATTTTTTAAATTTACACGTTTTTAAATTACGCGTACGCGTAATATTATGTTTGTACAGATCGCGCTCAAAGGGTCGTTAACCTGCGGGTGACCGTTTATTAATGTTATACAACACGTAGTAATTTTAAAAAATGAAAAATCATATTTTTTGACTAAACTACTGGATGTATTTTATTGATTTTTTGTATGTGGCCTTGGAATATCATTACATATACGATGTCAAAGTTATTGTCGTATTGTCATCCCCACCCTGTATATATATATTCGGCGCATCTCTATTTATTATTATTGGTTATTATATATACATATATATATACATATATATATATGTTCGAATGTTCGGCCGAATATTCGTATTCGGTACATTCGGCATATTTTCTCACATTCCGAATAATTACCGAATAATTAAATAGTAAGGTTAACTAATTACTAAATAAGTGTGGTTTATTGCAAAAGTTGTACATAGTTTCTTGGTAAATGAAAGAAACATTCCTTTTTTACCAATTATTTATTGACAAAATAAAAAAAAATGAACTTTAACAATCAATTTAAATAAAATTTTAACCAAATAAACTTCTATTTTTTTACATAGAATAATAAATTAAACTAAATTAAATTTCTATGAAACTACAACAATTTTAAGAACACTGCTTTGAGTAATTGCTTTTCTTAGAAAATATTTTTTTAGAATATTTATTTATTTATTTATTTATTTATTCATAAGTCAACACCAACAAGTAGTACAACAACAAATACAAAATTAATAAAGTTAACATCGGTATCTAGATAATTAATCGGTATCTATAACTCTGACACTGTCTAAGTCGTCTGCAATAGACGGACCAAGGCCGATGATGGTGATGATGATATACCGCATAACTTTTCACTGGGTTCACTGATTTTAATAATTCTTGTTTTAATCGAAGTCTGGTGCTTGTCTTGCAGTTTAATTTAATTTTGATCAATATATAATGAGTAATCTTTGATGACGCGTTATATATATATATTTATATATATACGTACATATACAGTATATATATACATACAGTATATATATATATGTATATATATATATATATATATACGCGTATATATATATGTGTGCGTACGCGTCGTTGTCGTCACTTATTTTCTCTTTAACGTTATTAGAAACTCCTTCGGTTTAAACTATCCTATAACGTACTGAGCTATGTTATTCACTAGAGGGCAGTTTATTGTTTATAAATAATTTTTATGATTTTTGTTTTAATCGAACGCTGATTGTCATTGTCACACCAATACACCAACACAATGAAACAACGATACACCGACATAATGACTCACCGATACAACTGCACCGATACTGATACGCCGACAACGACACCGACACAATGACACAACGATACACCGACATAATGACACACCGATACAACTACACCGACACCGATACACCGACAACGACACCGACACACCAACACAGTGACACAACGATACACCGACACTGATACACCGACACTGATACACCGACAACGACACCACAATAACACAACCATACCGACATAATGACACACCGATACACCGACACCGACACAACTACACCGATACACCGACATAGTGACACACCGATACAACGATACACCGACACAACGACACACTGACATAATGACACACCGATACGCCGACACAATGACAACGATACACCGACATAATGACCCACCGACACAACTACACCGACACCGATACACCGACAACGACACCGACAACGAAACCGACACTGACACAACTACACCGACATAATGACACACCGATACACTGATACCGACACAACTACACCGATACACCGACATAGTTACACACCGAAACAACAACACCGACACCGACACAACGGTACACCGACACCGACACAACGCTATACCGATACTCAGACACAATGACAACGATATACCGAGAACGACACCGACACAATGACACACCGATACACCGACACCGACATAGTGATACACCGACACCGACATAGTGACACACCTACACTAATATACCGACATAATGACGACGACACAGACAACGACATAATGACACACCGACACACCAACACTGTCACAACTACACCGACACGGACATAACGACACACCAATACACCGACATAGTGACACACCGATACAACGATACACCGACACAACGACATACCGACACAACGACACACACACCGACTCCACGACACCGATACCAACACAACTACACCGACATAATGACACCGATACACCGACACATTGACACACCATCACAACGACGCCGATACCCCGACACTGACACAACGACAACGACACAGACACTGACACCACGACACCGATACATCGACATAATGACCCACCGACACAACTACACCGACATCGATACACCGACACAATGACACAACGATACACCGACATAATGACCCACTAACACATCTACACCGACACCGACATAATGACCCACCGACATCGATACACCGACATAATGACAACAACATAATGACAACGACACAGACACCGACATAATGAGACCGATACACCGACACAATGACACACCATCACAACGATGCCGATACACCGACACCCACACAACGACAACGACACAGACACCGACACCGTGATACCGATACACCGACATAGTGACACACCGATACAATGATACACAGACACAACGATACACCGACATAATGACTCACCGACACAACTGCACCGATACTGATACGCCGACAACGACACCGACACAATGACACACCGATACACCGTCACCGACACAACTACACCGACACCGATACACCGACAACGACACCGACACACCGACATAATGACCAGCCGACACAACGTTACACCGACACTGATACACCGACACTGATACACCGACAACGACACCACAATAACACAACCATACTGACATAATGACTCACCGATACACCGACACCGACACAACTACACCGATACACCGACATAGTTACACACCGACACCTTTACAACTACACCGACACCGATACACCGTCACCGACACAACTACACCGATACACCGTCACCGACACAACTACACCGACACCGATACACCGTCACCGACACAACTACACTGACGCCGATACACCGACACAACGATACACCGACAACGACACCGACACACCGACACAACTACACCGACACCGATACACCGACAACGACACCGATACACCGACATAATGACACACCGACACAACTACACCGATACACCGACATAGCTACACACCGACACCTTTACAACTACACCGACACCGATACACCGTCACCGACATAACTACACCGACACCGATACACCGACAACGACACCGACCCACCGACACAACGATACACCGACACTGATACACCGACACTGATACACCGACACTGATACACCGCAACGACACCACAACAACACAACCATATCGACATAATGACACACCGATACACCGACACAATGACACAACGTACCACCGACATAATGACACACCGATACAACTACGTCGGTGTCAGTGTACCGTTGTGTCGTTGTCGGTGTATCGGTGTGTCATTGTGTCGGTGTATCGGTGTTATTATGTCGGTGCAGTTGTGTCGATATCGGAGTTGTGGAGCCGGTGCCTATGTCGTTGTCGTTTTTACGGTGTATCGGTGTCGGTATAGTTGTGTCGGTGGGTCATTATGTCAGTATCGTTGTCGGTGTATCGGTGTCGGTGTGTCATTATGTCGGCGTGTCGGTGTCGTGGTGTCAGTGTCTGTGTCGTTGTCGTTGTGTCAGTGTCGGGGTATCGGCGTCGTTGTGATGGTGTGTCAATGTGTCGGTGTATCGGTGTCATTATGTCGGTGTAGTTGTGTTGGTATCGGTGTCGTGGAGTCGGTGTTTCGTTGTTGTTGGTCGTTGTGTCGGTATGTCGTTGTGTCGGTGTATCGTTGTATCGGTGTGTCACTATGTCGGTGTATTGGTGTGTCGTTATGTCGGTGTCGGTGTAGTTGTGACAGTGTTGGTGTGTCGGTGTGTCATTATGTCGTTGTCTGTGTCGTCGTCATTATGTCGGTATATTAGTGTCGGTGTGTCACTATGTCGGTGTCGGTGTATCGGTGTGTCATTGTGTCGGCGTATCGGTGTGTCATTATGTTAGTGTGTCGTTGTGTATGTGTATCATTGTATCGGTGTGTCACTATGTCGGTGTATCGGTGTAGTTGTGTCGGTGTCGGTGTATCGGTGTGTCATTATGTCGGTATGGTTGTGTTATTGTGGTGTCGTTTTCGGTGTATCAGTGTCGGTGTATCAGTGTCGGTGTAACGTTGTGTCGGTGGGTCATTATGTCGGTGTGCTGGTGTCGTTGTCGTTGTGTCAGTGTCGGGGTATCGGCGTCGTTGTGATGGTGTGTCAATGTGTCGGTGTATCGGTGTCATTATGTCGGTGTAGTTGTGTTGGTATCGGTGTCGTGGAGTCGGTGTTTGTATCGTTGTGTCGGTTTGTCGTTGTGTCGGTGTATCGTTGTGTCGGTGGGTCATTATGTCGGTGTGTCGGTGTCGTTGTCGGTGTATCGGTGTCGGTGCAGTTGTGTCGGTGAGTCATTATGTCGGTGTATCGTTGTGTCTGTGTATCGTTGTATCGGTGTGTCACTATGTCGGTGTATCGGTATCACGGTGTCGGTGTCTGTGTCGGTGTCGTTGTCGGTGTATCGGTGTCGGTGTAGTTGTGTCGGTGACGGTGTATCGGTGTCGGTGTAGTTGTAAAGGTGTCGGTGTGTAACTATGTCGGTGTGTCGGTGTCGTTGTCGGTGTAGTTGTGTCCGTGGGTCATTATGTCGATGTATCGGTGTCGTGGTGTCAGTGTCTGTGTCGTTGTCGTTGTGTCAGTGTCGGGGTATCGGCGTCGTTGTGATGGTGTGTCAATGTGTCGGTGTATCGGTGTCATTATGTCGGTGTAGTTGTGTCGGTGTCGGTGTATCGGTGTGTCATTATGTCGGTATGGTTGTTTTATTGTGGTGTCGTTGTCAGTGTATCAGTGTCGGTGTATCGATGTCGGTGTAGTTGTGTCGGTGGGTCATTATGTCGATGTATCGGTGTCGTGGTGTCAGTGTCTGTGTCGTTGTCGTTGTGTCAGTATCGGTGCAGTTGTGTCGGTGAGTCATTATGTCGGTGTATCGTTGTGTCATTGTGTTGGTGTATTGGTGTGACAATGACAATCAGCGTTCGATTAAAACAAAAATCATAAAAATTATTTATAAACAATAAACTGCCCTCTAGTGAATAACATAGCTCAGTACGTTATAGGATAGTTTAAACCGAAGGAGTTTCTAATAACGTTAAAGAGAAAATAAGTGACGACAACGACGCGTACGCACACATATATATATACGCGTATATATATATATATATATATATATATATATATATATATACTGTATGTATACTGATATTGTATATATACTTATTTATTATATACGTATTGATATGTATACTGATAATGTATATGTACGTATATATATAAATATATATATATAATGCGTCATCAAAGATTACTCATTATATATTGATCAAAATTAAATTAAACTGCAAGACAAGCACCAGACTTCGATTAAAACAAGAATTATTAAAATCAGTGAACCCAGTGAAAAGTTATGCGGTATATCATCATCACCATCATCAGCCTTGGTCCGTCTATTGCAGACGACTTAGACAGTGTCAGACAGATACAATGTCGCCTAGGACACTCTTCAGGAAAACGCAGAGTTGCCTAAGCTCTGCGCCACCCTCTCGATCTCACTGGCTAGGCCCACAGAAACGACGAGTCGATACATGTGAAGCCAGTGCGGCTGCAGGAGTCTTTCGCATTTTAGAGCTATGCCACGAATGCTTGACGGGGACCCCATTCCGGGTTTCAAACGAAGTTTTTCCTTTCTTCAAAACCCTGATGATTTTGAGCCAGGTTTATCGTCATTATGTCGGTGTGTCGGTGTCGTTGTCGGTGTATCAGTGTCGGTGTAGTTGTGTCGGTGACGGTGTATCGGTGTCGGTGTAGTTGTGTCGGTGACGGTGTATCGGTGTCGGTGTAGTTGTAAAGGTGTCGGTGTGTAACTATGTCGGTGTTTCGGTGTAGTTGTGTCGGTGTGTCATTATGTCGGTGTTTCGGTGTCGTTGTCGGTGTATCGGTGTCGGTGTGTCATTATGTCGGTGTGTCGGTGTCGTTGTCGGTGTATCGGTGTCGGTGTAGTTGTGTCGGTGTGTCAGTGTCGTTGTCGGTGTATCGTTGTGTCATTGTGTCGGTGTATCGGCGTCAGTGTAGTTGTGTCGGTGACGGTGTATCGGTGTCGGTGTGTAATTATTTATTTTATGTATTACATATATATCTCTTTAATTATTTACTATAAGTATATTATTGACTTTGACTGTTAAATATGAGTGAGCATCATTTGTGTGAGTCTAGTCAGGCTGTATGACTGTTATATTATTATACACTAGCTGCCCGGACAGACTTCGTTCTGTCAATAGTAAATTTTTTTTTGTATTAACATCTTCCGTGGGCCTTAAGGAACATACAAAAAAATAAATTAGCCGAGCCATTCTCGAGTTATGCGCTTAACAACATTCATTTTTATTTATATAGATAGCTTCCGCCCGCAGCTTCGCCCGTGTGGATTTCGGACTTCAAAAATGGAGGAGGTTCTCAATTCGTAGGGATGTTTTTTAATATATGGTGCGTATGCAGGTGGTCCCATTGTCCAGTTAGGATCTGATGATGGGATCCTGGTGAAATCGCAGGAACTTCTTAAATATTATAGGCAAACCTATGACGATTTTGGTATTTTTATGTGTAACTTGTTTGTCTGTTTTTAAAAATACGATGATTAGGTATATCATATCAACGTCGAAACTCCCCAATAATGACTATGTTTCCCTATTACTTCGAGGCCAGTGTATCGACTTGGATAATTCTTATTATGTTTGAAAGAGTAAACATTGCAGCTGGTCCTATAGTAACCAGGTCAGGATGTGGTGATGGGAGCCTAGAGTAATTGAAATAACTCCTCGCATATTATAGACACATCCAGTGTTTTAGGTATAGATAAAGAAGTATATGTGATGACAAAGATATCTACACATTGTTGATGATGAAGCTGTAAGGTAGGCACCGGATATTTAAAAGTGAATACTTTTTACTTGAAACGTTGTGTATAAGGAATATTTCTATTGAAATATTTCCTTATACACAACGTTCATTACTTCTGACGGATTGTTAGTAAACACAAACAGATTATTTTTACATGTCACCCTTGAAAGGGCAACATATAACTGGCCGTGAGAAAAACATTGATCAGTTAAATCTATTCCTGCAACTTTTAAAGTTTGGCCTTGTGCCTTATTAATAGTAATACCAAAGGCTAATTTGATTGGAAATTGCAGTCTTTTGAATTGGAAGGGTAATTCGGAGGGAATCATCGGTATTCTGGGAATTAAAACAGTATCACCAGTACCACAGCCAGTTAAAATAGTGCATTCGATTAGAAAGTTTTTTAATTTAACTATTTTGAGTCTCGTGCCATTACACAATTTTGGGGGATTTAAATTTCTAAGTAATATCACTGGTGAACCCACTTTTAATATTAACTTGTGTGGAGGAATTCCGGGAGGAACTAAAGAATTCAAAAATTCAGTTGGATAATGTACTGCCTCTGCGGTATCCAAAACTGTATCAACTGAATAGTATATCTGTGATGGTGCTTCAAACTTGGAAATAATTAAATGATTAATTTTATCAACCTGTTCATTAGTAGGTGCCAATATAGCCCTTTCCTTAAACCAACATAAAGTCTTTGTAGTTATATTAGTAATATCGGGATATACGGTCTCAACCAATTCTTCCACATTTTGAACCAAAGCACATAGGTTACTAAGATTGATTTTAACATTTCCGGATTGAAATGCACCATTACCTATTTGAAGTAAGTTATTTGAAAATTGTTTATTGTCTTCACTGGAGGACAAAATGCTCATATTTTTATTAAGTTCACATTTTGTAATATGTGGCCAAAGATAAGATCTTTTGAGTGATGCATTGACTTCGTCAGCTCTAGTCCCCCTTGCTATGACTGGCAAAATTTGACGAAAGTCTCCAGAAAGCAAAACGGTGCAGCCACCCATTGGGCAATTTCTGTTGCGTAAATCGCGCATTGTCCTGTCTAATGCCTCAACTGATGCTTTATGGGACATGGAAGCTTCGTCCCAAATAATCAAGCTACAATCCTGCATTAATTTACCTGTTTTACTCTGTTTTGAGATGTTACAAACGCTAGAGACGTCGTCACTGCAAATTTTTAAAGGTAGTTTGAAAGTGGAATGTGCAGTTCGCCCGCCTTTCAAAAGTGTGGCTGCAATACCGGACGACGCCACGGCAAGAGCAATTTTCCTGTCAGACCTTACTTTTGCTAATAATAAATTAATTATAAATGTTTTACCCGTGCGCCCGGGTGCATCTAGAAAGAACATTTTCCCTTCATTACTATTAACTGATGACAATATTTGGTCGTAAACAATTTTTTGTTCTGGATTTAAGCGATGTTCATCTTGAATTGTCTGTAAGAGTTGGGTGTAATCATAGTCAGTCTCTCGTAAATCCTCGATGTTGTTCATTGCATAAAGATTTGAATTTAACGGCAAGTTAAAACCAAAATCTTTTATACTTTTACCTGATAGAGATTCGACCTCTTTATTTAATTCATTTAAAGCTTCATCAAAAATATTTTGGTCGTACTCTAAATCATCTGATGACAGTTCTTGTCGTCTGCGTTGCAGTATATCTTCGGACATACTTTCCTGATAGTTTTGCCAAAGAAGATGCGGGTCCGTGATTTGGCAGAACGATATCATAATGGCAAAAAGGCACCTAAGTGATTTTGGTGAACAGCATATGGCTGCTTCAGAGAGCGTACTCTCCCAGTGACTGTCATCTTCGAGGAGGCCCATAGCTTTGCAAGCCCCTTGGAATGTGTCGTAAGTTACACCTTCAAAAGTGCGGAGACTTCTAAACGAAGTAGGGCCTTTTATAACGTGGAGTAACAACCGCAAATGAAAACATTCTGCATTATTAGGGTGTACCACGTACACCCTTCCAAGAGCATCTGTTTTTCTCACGCCAGGGTACCCGAGAACTACCGCCCCCTGCTTTCGTCGTTGGAATTTTTTCGTATTTTGATTCCAGGTATAATAGGCAGGCACCTTGTCGTAGGTCAGAGTTTTTGCGAAGTCGTCCTCTGCACATAGTTTGAAAAACGCTGTTAAAGTAGTATCTCTTGGATTATTCACAATGTCATTTACATTATTTTCAGTGAAATACACCCGCTGTCCGTTTTCTAAATGAACAGCGAGGTGTGTGACAGTTGGTGCTCTTTCATGAATATTGAAGGACATAATCCGCCATAGTGCTTCAGAACTACAAATGTAGCGGCCAGATTGAAATCGTTCTACTTCATTTGTAGAATGTAAACTAAACGTAGCCTGGTCACTTCCTTTATTGATGTATTTAGTGACATATTTTATTGATTTCACGGAACTGCAAAGTTCTACATTAACATGCACCTCGAAAATTTTTAATAATAGTTTATTGTAAGGCACTACCCATCTGTTATCAATTTCGTAATTACGAATAGCAGCCTTGCGTCCTCCTTCCTCTGGTGATAATCTTCTATACTTTGGATAGCCATCATCACCAGTTGAAGTTTGACTCTGATATGGTTTTGGGAATTTTTTTGAACATTTTCCCTCATGCATGCATGGCGAGTTAGGGTTTAAAGCTCCACAGGGTCCGTGAATCATGTTCCTTACCACGATGTCATACAATGTTGGGTCTTCGTCTTGGTCTGGTAATTCTGCCGTTATAACTGTGTCAATTTGGTCGGGCCTGATTTTATTTGTCAGCCACAAAAGCAAATGTATATGTGGCAGCCCACGTTTTTGTCACTCCACCGTATACATGTGACAGCGTGTCGGACCAAATACGTTTACCTTATTTATTAAGTGTAATAGTTTTTGTACTTTTAAATGAAACACACGATTTAAAATGTCATATCGGTCTTGAGGTGTCGCGGTGGAATGCAGATTATCTTTTATTTCTTTCCAATTAGGATTACAGGTCATAGTAATGAAGAGGTCAGGTTTCCCGTAATTCCTGACATAGGTCATGGCATCTTGAGTTTTTTCGTGTAAGTATCTTGGTCCGCCAGTAAAAGATGACGGTAATATTACCAGCTGCCCAATATTGTTTGTCGTGTGTTCATTAGAATGTAAAGCATCCTGTAAGTGTATATAATTTTCTGCGCGTAATTGTGTTTGGTTATTTCGTATAAAAGCTAAACGTTCTGATTCTAGTTTAGCATACTGATCTACAACATATTGATTCAGTAACATTCCGTACCTTAGTAAAACATTATAATGATTATGGCGTTCCATTAAACGATAGCAATAATAGTTCATACATGAAACTTTCTTCTGTACTCTGTCTCCTGTAGAAGGATTAACTTGGGGAATATCAATTGTGTATCCGTCTTCACCTCGACAAAACATCAATGGATATTGAAGACTGTCATATGAACGATGTAGTTCGGAAATTTTGTGGAGATTTTCGTCGCTGCTTCGAAGAACGATATCCCTTTTGTCAAATTGTTGTCCAGCAATGACAACTGCTACTTCACTGGTAGAAGGAGCATTATACCGTCCACGGTGTTCACCGTCAGGTACCCTGCTGGCATGAATTACTACATTGTAATCTGGGACATCGAGAGAGATACTTTCCATTGCAGTTTTAAAATATTGTACGTATCTATTATGCAAATGCAACATGTTTTGCAATGACCTGACTATAGAGTTATCAAGTGGTGTTCTTGAATTACTATTACTAATATTACATCGAGTCGTTGCTTGAACTTCAGGATCGGAAATAAAATATATCTGCAAAAACTTATGGTCGTCAGGAATTTGTGGAAGAAGACTACCTGCAAGGTGGTAAACCTGGCCCTGGACTTTAAATGTTGGCATGAAGCCGTTTTCAACTACTCGTTGACTTTTGAATGAAGTCATCTGGAACGCATTATTATACCGCCGAATATGACGCATAAATTCTGTATGCTTTGGATGACTTTCATCAAGTAGAGAATTTAAAGGTTCAGGTGGAGCACCTATTTCATCTAATTTTACCTTACCATTTGAACAACATAAACCTTTTGACTCATCTTTCCATCTCAGTGCCGAACAGTATTGACAAACAATGGAAGGAGAACCTATACAAACGATACGATAATTTTGATAATCAATTGTTGTACTGTAATTCATTGCCGAGTACTCTTTATTGGACCATCTATTATTATTTTGTGTTCCATTAGTTGGCATATTATTCCTAAAATTTATGTGCCGAATACGATCGTTTTGTAGTCGGAGTTGTCTTCTCTCAGATGTTTCAGTTTCCATTAAAGCATTGTGTCTATCACGATCTAAAGATAAACGTAGGTTACGTTCAGCAGAGGATTCGCGTAGCCTCTGAGAAACATTCTTTCGCGATCCAACGACAAACGTAAATCACGTTCCGCCGAGGATTCGCGCAGTCTTTGCGAAACATACCTTTCACGGTCCAACGACAAACGTACGTTACGTTCAGCAGAGGATTCGCGCAGTCTTTGTGAAACATGTCTTTCACGGTCCAACGACAAACGTACGTTACGTTCAGCAGAGGATTCACGCAGTCTTTGTGAAACATGTCTTTCACGATCTAACGACAAACGTACATCACGTTCCGCCGAGGATTCGCGCAGTCTTTGCGAAACATACCTTTCACGATCCAACGACAAACGTACGTTACGTTCAGCAGAGGATTCGCGCAGTCTTTGTAAAACATGTCTTTCACGGTCCAACGACAAACGTACGTTACGTTCAGCAGAGGATTCACGCAGTTTTTGTGAAACATGTCTTTCACGATCCAACGACAAACGTAAATCACGTTCTGCCGAGGATTCACGCAGTCTTTGCGAAACATACCTTTCACGGTCCAACGACAAACGTACGTTACGTTCAGCAGAGGATTCGCGCAGTCTTTGTGAAACATGTCTTTCACGATCCAACGACAAACGTGCGTTACGTTCCGCAGAAGACTCTCGCAGTCTTTGCGAAATATGTCTTTCACGGTCCAATGATAAACGCAGTTCTCTCTCTTCATTATTTTCACTATTCCGATTCAAACGAAGTCTTTTAGCAGCAGACGTACTGCGTCCTATATTTGGCCTTCTTCTCGGCATGATTATCTACCTAAGTTTAATAAGAAATTGAATAAAGAGGTACTTAATAGAAACAGTTTAATGAATCTAAATAATATTTATTTACAACAACTTCCCTACAACACCCAAGTAACAAAAAAGTAATATACATGAACTTAAATAGACTCACGAAAATTATTTACAAAAATCTATTTATAACAACTAAGTACGGAAAAGTAAAGTACTTGGTTATTTAAAAAGTAACGAAAGAACCAAACGAAAAGAAGAAAGTAAACTGAAAGGTTTCTTACACCACCTACTAAGTATGAAAATAATTAATTAAGGAATATACATGAACTTAAATAGACTCACGAAAATTATTTACAAAAATCTATTTATAGCAACCAAGTACAGAAAAGTAAGGTACTTGGTTATTTAAAAAGTAACGAAATAACCAAACGAAAAGAAGAAAGTAAACTGAAAGGTTTCTTACACCACCTACTAAGTATGAAAATAATTAATTAAAACTAACAATAGCATAATAATAGGAACCAATAGCAAGATTTAATGCCGAACAGCAATACCCGTAGTAAGCCGATGACAGTCGATATACGCAATGCGTTCAGTTGCTACCAAAGTCTGTTTACTATGGCGGATCGCGCGCTACATCGCCCGGTTTATATAGCTTGAGCAGGCGGTCGAGCGATGCGGGGCAGAGGGGATGGACTCGCCGTAGGCATCTCAATGCTCGCCAAGCATTAAAAATGTTTCGCTACTAATTACTTCTAACAACGATATCTCAAAAACTATTCATCTGATTGATTTAGTGTAAAGAGCAATTTTAATCTGCATTAAATGACTAAGCTAACTAACATATTCATTTGGATAAGGATTAATACCGAACTAAAGAAAATAGCTTTGAAAATAACGTAATGTTTTTAATTAAAAATGTTAACATAAAAGTGGTTATTGTAAGTCAACCGTAAGAGATAGAGATATGCTATCGCGGACTTTTTTGTAGCATTTTTATAGATTTTGAATTCTCTAGTACATTACTTAACTGTATCTTTGCTAGTTTACGCGGCGTTCGCGTGGAAAGTTCCCATTTGGCGAGATTTTTTGCGACCTCTTCAACATTTGTCGCCGTATTTCAGCTAATTTACATAAAAGCATAATAAATTATATACCTAAACCTTCCTCAAGAATTACTCTTTCTATTGTTGAAAACCGTATAAAAATCCGTTCAGTAGTTTTCGAGTTTATCGCGTTCAGACAGACAGGAGGACAGACAGGAGGACAGAAAGACGCGGCCGGGGGACTTATTTTTATAATAAGTATAGATTTCTTTTCTTTTTTTAACCGACTTCCAAAAAAGGAGGAGGTTCTCAATTCGACTGTATTTTTTTTTTTTTTTTTTTTTTTTTTATGTATGTTACATCAGAACTTTTGACCAGGTAGACCGATTTCGACAAATTTTGTTTTAATCGAAAGGTGGTGTGTGCCGATTGGTCCCATTTAAATTTATTTGAGATCTAACAACTACTTTTCGAATTATATCTAATAATGCGTTTTTACTTGACGCTTTTTTCGTCGACCTACGTTGTATTATACCACATAACTTTCTACTGGGTATACCGATTTTGATAATTCTTTTTTTGTTGGAAAGGGGATATCCCTAGTTTAGTACCATGATAAGGAAACCAGGATCTGATGATGGGATCCCAGAGAAATCGAGAGAAACTCTTGAAAATCCGCAATAACTTTTTACTGGGTGTATCGATTTTGATAATTTTTACTTTAATCGAAAGCTGATGTTTATCATGTGGTCACATATAAATTTTATTGAGATCTGATAACTACTTTTTGATTAATCTTTGATAACGCGTATTTACTTGACATTATTTTCGTCACCTTACGTTGTATTATACCTCATAACTTTTTACTGGGTGCACCGATTTTGACGTTTCTTAAATAAATTAAAAGCTACTATTCGTCACGTGGTCCCATTCAAATTTAATTGAGATTTGATTAGTAATTTGTGAGTTTTATCTAATATTACGTATTTACTTGACGGTTTTTTCGTCACCCTACGTTGTATTATACGTTATATCTTTTTACTGGGTGCACTGATTTTGATCTTTTTTGTATAAATCAAAAGCTAATACTTGTCATGTCGTCCGTTTTAAATATGATTGAGATATAATGAGCAATTTTTGAGTAATCTTTGATGACACGTATTTACATGACGATGTTAAGACGACTGTGGTCATGTTCAATACTTTGCCACAACACCATCTATCAAAATGTTATGAAATTACTTCGTTCACTATCGATCAAATTACAATATTCCACTAGAGTAGAGAGTAGCAGTTTATTCGTTATAAATATATTTGAGCTTTTAATTTTTGAGTTATCGCTAATACTTGGTATTTACTTGGCTATTTTACGTCGACCAACGTTATATTAACCTCATTACTATTTTACTGGGTGGACCGATATCGATGATTCTTTTTTTAATCGATAGGTGGTGCTTATCATGTGGTCCCATTTAAATATAATTGAGATTTGACTCGAACTTTTTGAGCTATATCTGATATGGCGTATTTACTTGACTGTTTTTGGAGTTTTCTCCTTAAGAATCGATTTTCATTTAAGGCCAAAAGGAAAGGAAAAAATTGAACAGTAAAATCTACTGAACGAATGACCTTGTTAGAGATGGCGTTCAGACGTTTTCTAATAACGCAATTAGGTTCCGATAGATGGCGTTATTGCATTAATTTATTCACAATTTGATATAGTAATAATATATTTCTTAGACTAGTAAGCCTTTTTGTGCCTATTTAGACAGTTGATCTGAAGGGGTAACTCCAGTCGTGCATCGGAGCTGTGTGAAAACATGAACATTACATATTTTTAATAAAAAAGATATAAACCGTAATTCAATATAAATCCGCTTCAACTAAAAAACCCGCCGTAATAAGCGATGTCAGCGCTTCGCGCGAATCGACGACGGGCCTTTTATGAAATTTCTGCCTACAATCGCTAACAAAATGTTAGAAATAACAGTAGAACATTATATAATTCTACAATTTTATAATGTCGCGTTATATGGAATACGAACAAAGTATTACTATTTTTTCGTCGATCTACGTTGTATTACTCTTCGATGTAATTGAAGTCGGTTTTTTTTTCGTTTGCGAGCAAACACAATTATTCTGGAATATTTTTATTGTTACTTCTGTTATTTTTTTCTCATTATTAAGTTTTTTTTTCTTCTTTTTTTACGTGTCTATCTTTCGTTGATTTTTATTTTATATTCTCTTTTTTATTAAGCACATTATGTTCTTGTGGCGTTTGGCGTCTGAAGTCGCCGATGCAGGCTCTGACGGAAGAGCAGCGCCTTAGCAGTAACAATTTGCTGCTAAGCAATGCTGAGGCAGAGACCTGGTTGGCCTTCTAACTTATTGTATTATTAAAATTTTAAATGATTATGGCCAATAAAGAACTTTTCTTTCTTTCTTTCTTTCTTTAACTATGTCGATGTATCGGTGTAGTTGTGTCGGTGTCGGTGTATCGGTTTGTCATTATGTTGGTATGGTTGTGTTATTGTGGTGTCGTTGTCAGTGTAACAGTGTCGGTGTATCGATGTCGGTGTAGTTGTGTCGGTGGGTCATTATGTCGATGTATCGGTGTCGTGATGTCAGTGTCTGTGTCGTTGTCGTTGTGTCAGTGTCGGGGTATCGGCGTCGTTGTGATGGTGTGTCAATGTGTCGGTGTATCGGTGTCATTATGTCGGTGTAGTTGTGTTGGTATCGGTGTCGTGGAGTCGGTGTTTGTGTCGTTGTGTCGGTGTGTCGTTGTGTCGGTGTATCGTTGTATCGGTGTGTCACTATGTCGCTGTATTGGTGTGTCGTTATGTCGGTGTCGGTGTAGTTGTGTCAGTGTCGGTATCGTTGTCGGTGTCGTTGTCATATCAATGGCATATCAGGATATTACTGCTCCTGTATTCATGAGAGGAGAACATTGGGCTGTTGCGCCCACGTCATGAGTGTTTTATATTAATTAGGGTGGGCTAGACATGAGAAGCAGTTCGCGCATCCCGCATCATTTTTGGATCATATCGTGTTAGACATAGAGAATCGATGACTTTTAAGCGTAATTATTAAAATGACAAGTACATTCATATTGTGTTTTTAGTTCTATCATCCATTATCTTGTAAAAGTAGTTGGGACAGTAGAGAAGTTGCCATAAAAATGTCATTATATACACTCTTAAACCACAACTGTTAATGAATGTTACCTCTAAAATCTCGAGTAGCAATGTGACGCAGATGTTAAAATTCGAATAGCAATTCCACACATATAGCCACTGATTTCGATGATGCCCCCTATGTAATATTTAATTACTTATTTTTACCTATATTTTGAGTTACATTTCTTTTGCGCCGGGCCTGGGTTTTATTCTCATACTTCATGAGCATTGTCCTTTAACATACTTAAATTAAAACAACGTATTTAATAATTAGAAATTAAGAGTGGTAAATTATGATGTAGAAATACTAGATTCTTAGCCCTGTGAGGCAACAATCTGTTTCTTTTCTCTTCACGTACATTTCCTGCTTCCGAAAATAACTGTGCACTATATACAGTCGTTGCCGGAGAAGTTAAAAAAATTCTAGCTAAAATAGCCATGAGTTCATACTTTCCTTGATTTTTGACCCACCATGTAAAAGGACTCATATGCGTAGTATAAAGTCTCATTCAAATAAACGCTTCATACTCAACGGACCCCAGTAGGATTTTCTCCTGTGTCGGGGGTCCGGAAACACACACAATACACAAGCACAAACGCCCAGATCACGACAAACATCTATATGGCCAATAGAAATATCTGTCGTGAGTGGGGATCGAACCCGCGACCGCCAGCCCAACAGTCAGTACTGTGAACGCGGCGTCATATTTTTGCAATTCATTCAGCAAAGGGCAGGGAGGGAGCGGTAGCAAACGCCACCCGGCTCTTGCAGAGCGCCGTACCGACATGTTCAAACCTGTTTACCGCGGAAAATTGAACCGAATGATTCGGCCGAACATTCGGTTCGGTACATTTTGGACCGAAAATTCGGCCGAACATTCGTATTCGGTTAAACCTACATTCGGCGCATCTCTAATAATAAGTAATCTTCGCAATTTGTTGTTTTTTTTTTTAATTTACATTCACACAAAAAATCTATTATATATATATATATATATATATATATATATATATATATATATATATATATATATATATATGCATAACGTATGGTTTGCAGACAGTTTTTCGAGCGGACGTATGGTGTGGGGACATTTGTATACTTTGGAGACTGGTTTCAAAGTATCTTTATATTAAGCGTATGGTTTGGGGACAGTTTATAGGGAAGTATAATTTGCGGACAGTCCTCAAAGTATCTTTATATTAAGCGTATGGTTTGGGGACAGTTTATAGGGAAGTATAATTTGCGGACTGTCCTCAAATTATCTCTTCTACTTGAAAGCCTGGAAGGTATAGTTTGGAGACATTTTTATTGACATATAAAGTATACTGTAAGTCGCACTCAACAATATACGTAACAAGATAGTTTCTATTGCCACCCTTGATGGGTTCACAGATTTTATCTTCGACATACACTCCACTAATATTTTATAAATAAACAATATCTATTTTCAATAAAAGACTTTAATAGATAAAGTATATAGGGATAGAGTAGGTAGAAATATTATGATTACGTCCGACAATCGCGTTGGCATTAAAAACACTCACGGTGTATTATGTTCTTCTTCTTGCTTCTGTGTGTGTAATGAACGCAAAAAAGTTTCGTATAAACAAATTAGCGTCAGGAGTCGCCCATATTTAGATTTTCCAAGTTATTTTTTTCTTGTTGCCAATAGTTTTCTGAGCGAAAGCTAACTCTAAAAATGTAAAAAAAATCTCCAAAGCCAAAACGACGTATGTTCGCAATTATTCGTGTTTTCGGCTCAAGGAAATTGAAAATTTATTACAGTTTGAGATTCGCGACTTCCATATGTTTATATGCATAAGTATAGGCATAACGTATGTTTTGCCGACAGTTTTTCGAGCGGACGTATGGTTAGGGGACATTTGTATACTTTGGAGTCTGGTTTCAAAACATTTTCATATCTAGCCTATGGTTTGGGGACAGCTTCTAATTTATCTAATTTATCGGTTCTTTCTCCATACAAACGTAGTCGACTGTTTTCTCCCCGGATAATGACACTAGATCAAATATTCTTGTAACGTAAAACCATTAACTTTCATAACCATGCTTTCATCATCATAGAGAGTAAGAGTCTTCAAAAACTAGAAAGATTCCCTATTTTTAACCGACTTCCAAAAAAGTATTTTTTTTTTATGTATGTTACTTCAGAACTTTTGACTGGGTGGCCTGATTTCGACAATTTTTTTTAATCGAAAGGTGGTTTGCGTCATTTGGTCCTATTTAAATTTATTTGAGATCTTACAACTACTTTTCGAGCTATATCTAATAATGCGTTTTTACTTGACGCTATTTTTCTCTACCTACGTTGTATTATACTGCATAACTTTTTACTGGATGTACCAATTTTGATTATTCTTTGTTTGTTGGAAAGGAGATATTTCTAATTTGGTACCATGATAAGCAAACTAGGATCTGATGATGGTATCCCAGCGAAATCGAGGGAAACTCTCGAAAATCTGTATAACGTTTTACTGGGTAATCCGTATTTTGATAATTTTTAATTTAATCGAAAGCTGGTGTTTATCATTTGGTCACATATAAATTTTATCGAGATCTGATAACTAATTTTTGAGTAATCTTTGATCGTTTGCGAGCAAATACAATTATTTTATACATTTTCAGACACTCATTAAAAAATAATGCGTATTTACAAAAAACCGAGAACATAGGCATAGCCGAAGGTTTTTTTAGTTACATAAAAATGGGCATGTTTTGGGGAGGAAATAGTCGACTACGATATTTTGTTTTGATCAATAATTATCTACCTACCTATAACGGTCTGAGCTGCAGCTATCCCTTTCTTGTCTCGGGATGTGGCGACGGCACACAGCGAGACAGTTACATTTTATTCAAATACCTATTTTTCAGAAGTCTTTCAAGTACTCTTTCCTATTAAGAGGCTCCCCCTTCTCAATGACCTTGAGCATTTAGACTTTGCCAAACCCCACCCACCCGCACTTCACCTGATCAGTGTTACGTAAAGGTTATTAAACTCGGCCATCTACCACCGGCTCTAGCTTGTACTACTAGGACATGCGATTGATCCGTTTCTTAGACCAAGAGCTTGCGTACAAGTTGTGATCATCCATAATTATTATTTAATTTTCTTCTTGTCGTGTCGATCATTTAGGCTATAAAATTATATTAATTACTAGTTGTTCAGTTCGCAGTTATAAAATAAATAAATTTCTAAAATAAAAGTAGCCTAAGTTACTTCTTACTATATCAGCTATCTGCCAGTGAAAGTCCCGTCAGAATCGGACTAGCCGTTTCAGAAATTAGCCGGAACAAACAGACATATAGACAGACAAAAATTTTCAAAATGATATTTTTGTGTATGTATCGTATATACATCCATATGCATTTAGTAAAAAGCAGTTATTTTAATATTACAAACAGACACTCCAATTTTATTTGTAAAGATATACTAAATTTATGTTTTATTCTATTATCGGCTCGTTGAAGATCGACTTTAGTTTCGGATCTTAGACCACAAACTAAGCAGCTTTACATTTATTTACACAGCTCAAAATTAATAATTTAAATTATTTTTTTATTTGAAGTAAATACAATTGCAAAATTCAGCAGTAAGTCTGTCTGTCTGTTACATTTTCATGCCTATCTTGGATTAAAAAAGTAAATAGATTTGCGCGTAAGCAAGAGCAGCGTGCGATTGCGAGCGACACAAGTTCACCGTACAAAGGCCTCTGGCCGTCTGTCGCGGGCCGCCCGTCGCCCGGCAAATAACCAGAAATTATATTTTTACGATTTTCTAATAAAATACTGCACTTAATAAAAAACCCTTCTGTAGAATTATTAAGTACAGGATTCTTAATTAATAAAAAAATATTCACTATTGTAAGTAGTAAAATTAGAAATCCTATAAGATTTTTGTACGCGAAAGAAGGTCCAGGTAAACAATTTTTTCTCTTTATTTAGAGAGTTTTATACAATTATCTTACAGTAACATTGATAAACTGAATCCGAGTTACAACATATATTTATTTGATATTTTTAACGTAACTTTAACGTATACTTTATAGCACATGAAAACGGCCGAATTTTTCTGGGATCCCCTTAAGAGTATGATTCGGGGACTATCCTTAAATTATCTCTACTATTCGAATACCATCTGGAGTCATCTGGCTCATGATATTTAACGTATACTGTAAGTCGCACTCGACTATATACGGCAATCTTTAGATAGCGTTCCTATTGCAAACATTGATAAATCCATCGATTTTCTTTACGACATACACTCTACCATTATTTAATCTATTCACACAATATCACAATATCTATTTTCAATGAAAAACTGTAATTGATAAGTCATATACCGATGAAAACGCTATTTCAATGGCTTAAATTTCTTACGGTATTGAACGGGGACGAAAACGAAACAAAAGTTGTAACATTATGAAGAACTATTACTTATTTAGTAATCAATTTATTAAATGTATTTTTCGTTATTTAATTAATCGGAATTTTTAATAACAAAATTTATGATTCCATTGTTTTAAAAGATGCCAAAAAAATCGACAAATTGAGTTATCAAGGTTTTATTCTCAGGAATTTCACCTTAGGAATGAGGATACATTACAATTACAATTACATTACATTATATTACAATTAATTCTATTAAACGATATTTATTTCATGTAAAGAAATAAGATACATACATAACGAAATTTATTGAATAATAAAAATAAATGAACGTTTTGTTATAAATGAACCTTTCGCATCATCACTCAAAAAATTATTCTAATAAATTTGTAACTTATCGAAAACAATATATATATAACCATAGATAAATGTCTATTAGTAGTATGTATGCATTAAAAATGCACGCGAAAATATTATTCAATGACGGGTTAGATACCGAGGACGTCACCCGCTCGATGTGACTTTCGCTCCGCGCCCCCCGCTGTTGCTGAGATAATAATTATAATTGTACTAGGTAAGTAGGTAGTCACCCGTACAAAGCCGGCACAGGACACTAGAGAAATATAAATTTCGACAAAATCAGTAACAACGAGTAGATGGTATCTTCTTGTTAGTTTTATAAAATATTAGGATGCCATATCTTAATATTAATTTATTTTATTTTATTAATTTTAACGTAAAATATATCACGCAAATTTTTATCATTAATTTGAGACCCCTCGCTCCCTCTTTGTCACGCTAAGTCACACATTCAGCGATCCCCTAAACAAAATTAATTTGTCTAGCATAAGAAAATCATGACTGTTTAAATACAAAACTGTTGAACCATGACTATGTTTTAATATACATTAGTGTTAAATCGACTTTTAATATAAAATATTGTAAAATTTTACGATTTCATAAAAAATTAACAAATATTTTACAAACGCGTGTTCAGCTTCAGAGTAAGTTTTTTTAACCGACTTCCAAAAAAGGAAGAGGTTCTCAATTCGACTGTATTTTTTTTTATGTATGTTACATCAGAACTTTTGACCGTATGGACCGATTTCGACAAAAAATTTTTTTAATCGAAAGTTGGTGTGTGTTAATTGGTCCCATTTAAATTTATTTGAGATCTAACAACTACTTTTCGAGTTATATCTAATAATGCGTTTTTACTTGACACTTTTTTCGTCGACCTACGTTGTATTATACCGCATAAATTTCTACTGGATGTACCGATTTTGATAATTCTTTTTTTGTTGGAAAGAAGATATCCCTAGTTTAGTACCATGATAAGGAAACCAGGATCTGATGATGGGATCCCAGAGAAATCGAGGGAAACTCTTGAAAATCCGCAATAACTTTTTAGCGGGTGTACCGATTTTAATAATTTTTAATTTAATCGAAAGCTGATGTTTGCCATGTCACATATAAATTTTATTGAGATCTGACAACTACTTTTTGAGTAATCTTTGATAACGTGTAGTTACTTAACTATTTTTTCGTCCATCTACGTTGTATTACTCGTCGATGTCATTGAAGTCAGTTTTTTTTTCGTTTGCGAGCAAACACAATTATTTATTTTTATATCACTAGTTCTACTGTGTGGCTACGGTACTGTACTGTGTGGCTACGGTACTAAAGAATTTAGCCACCCCCTCTCTTCCCGTGGGTGTCATAAGAGGCGACTAAGGGACATCACAGTTTCACTACCACCTTGGAACTTAAAAAGCCGACCGGTGGCGGAATAACCATCAAACTGCTGGCTTTGAAATACACAGGCCGAAAACGGGCAGCAGCGTCATCGGTGCGACAAAGCCAGCCCTACGGTCACCAACCCGCCTGCCCAGCGTGGTGACTATGGGCAAAACACATGAGTTCACGTTATTTTTGGCGTAAACTTGTGGAGGCCTATGTCCAGCAGTGGACTGTATAGGCTGTAATGATGATGATGATGATGAAGCGGTCTTATTATGTACACATTTCTTTATAAATTCTTATGTTGCAATCTGCGATTACACCTGTTTTTCTCACTTAGTAGTCCCCCGACGCGACGACGTTTTGAAAATAAAAATATTTGAACTCATCCGCCTATCCAGTGCGTATTTAAGTGTATTTCTACATAAATTTTAATTTTTATCAAAATTTTATAATTTATTTTTCACTACCGAAAGTAGGTACCCTACTAGGTTCGTATGACGTAGCGCGTCCATCTTCCCGCGCGCGCGCCTAGCGATCGATCTTACGCGTATACCTAATATATCGTTGTGCGAATGAGACCTATCATTAGTAATAATTAGGTATGGCTTATCAATACATAAATGCAGAGTACGTGATAGTGAGTTTAGATTATACCTTAAAAAATTGCGGACAACCCCTCGATTGCCGAGGTTCGCTCGGATACTTATATAATTAAACCTACCTATACGATAATAATTTCCATTTCCATGGCAACGAACCCACGCCACCCGTACTGCGGCCCCGGGGAACTCCCCGCTAGTGGACTAGTCGTCACTTGTTTGCGTAAACAACACTCGTTATTGCATTGATGATTTTAATATTGTAGTTAAATAGTAATTGAATTATTATTATTGAAGTTTCGTATTATTGAAGTGTGTGAATAGTCTTTTATTTGTTTCTTTTTTTGACCTCTGGAATGAAAATCTTGTGTAGGTAAAGATGAATAATTCAAAACAAAAGTTTATTAGGTAGGTAGGTACATACTACCAAAAATAAAAATTATTAGCACCTTTGTAAGTACAAATAAAAATAAAAATTAAAACAAACAAAACGTGTATTAATTTTTCCTTTAGATTCTTACGTAATAAATATGTATAGGACGAATTCGGCGTTCTGGATATATCATTTACGTGAAATAAGAATGCATGTTTTTATTTCGTTTCTAAGTACGTGTTTCTAAAAGACTTGTTTTTATACTCAAATTTTGCTGGGATATTCTGTTTTGAGATATGTTGAATTAAAATATTAGAAATATTTTTTTTAAATAATTTTATTTAATTAATATTTTTGTGGTACGGCTTTCTTGTCGCCTATTGACGTCGTTTAAAACTTATAAAAAATTATCTGCACTCAACAATAAGCCAGGAAAGATTAACAAATTTAGCAACAATATCCATAGAGGAAGAAATATTGGACCATATAGACAAACACGAAACTATTAGGTAAGGACGTCCTCGGAGGTCCTCGGACAGACTTCGTTCTGTCAAAAGTTAATACTAAAAATTAATTAATTTTGTTTTTTTACCATTTAAACCTTCCGTGGACCTTATGGAACATATAATACAAAAAAATAAAGTAACCGAATTGGTCGAGCCATTCTCGAGTTATAACGCTAAGCAACACTCATTTTTATTTGTATCATCATCATCATCATCATGATTTCAGCCTATTGCAGTCCACTGTTGGACATAGGCCTCCACAAGTTCGAGCCAAAAATAGCTCGAGCTCATGTGTGTTGCCCATAGGCAGGCGGGTTGGTGACCGTGTATAGATATCGCAAATAAAAAAGCGAGAAGAGTGGAAATAATATAATTTAAGTATGTTTATATTCTTACACATTTTACTCTTGTTTTTTTTAAACAGCATACGTAATAGTAAATTTAGCATTATTAGACAAAAGCAGTTATTTTGTTATTCATGTCTAAGTAGATATACAATTACATATAATACCACAAATAAGTATGTAAAAATTTAATCCGTGTTTTATTTATCGCAGTAATTGGCAAGCGGAAGCAAAATAGTTTTACACATTTAGGAAAATATTATCTAAGTATATATGAAACTGGAAAAAATTATTTCGGTCAAAATTAACAAATCTAAAAAAAAATAAGTTGAAACATGAAGATTCGTGAAAAAGAAGGCGCTTCATAGATTTTGAAAAAGGCGCTGTGAGAGGTCAGCGCGGCTCTGTGTACATATTACAGTATATTGCGGGTATCCCCATGTAGTATATTGTGTGCTATTGAGTCCTCATACCATTCTTATATTATAATGATGATAATTATGATTTTTTTTTTTATTTAGTTATGAGACATTTAATATTCATTCAGTTGTTAAATGTACGCATACGCAATGAGAAGTAACGCTTATTGTTCAAATGTATATAACAGCGTTACATAACGCGTCTGCTCGGTGGAAGGTCATTGAATAATATTGATAATAATAATAATCATAATTATGATTATGTTGATAAAATATAAGATGTATATTTTAGAGACAGTTCCCAAAGTATACTCATATATACCTATATACATACTACAGTATATTGTGGGGACAGTCGCATTGTATGCGAAATTTTTATTGTGCGAGACTGATGACCTGTAATACAGGTATTTTATACCTAGCATAGTCATCAGACTCGCATCAACATTGACGAGAGTCGGAAAAAAAGTATATTTGTTATACGGTGAATAATTTTGTCTTCAAATCTGTATATCTGTGGTTTCAGCTAGATTTTCGTTCTAAATTAGATAAAAAGGCCATCTGATTTTGATTTATTTTATATGTGTTTTAATAGAATATGTTTCATGTTATTTTGTGATACATTTTATGATTTCTAGGAATTATCAATCAATAAAAACTTCGATTTAACGTAGTTAAGTATGTGCGTGTAAGTAGTTTAAATAATTTATTTGAATTGTAAATAATAAAAAAAGCATGTGTCTGTCAGCTCTGATCACCGTAATATTTAAAAACTTTAATTTTATTTGTAAAGAATCAAATTGTAATTAAATAAATAAATTAAATAATAAAATAAATTTTGATGAGTCCTCAAACCATACTTATAGTACATGATTGCTGATAAAATATAAGATGTATATTTTAGAGACAGTTCCCAAAGTATACCATATTTTGATGAGTCCTCAAACCATCGTTATAGTATATGAATTGTTATATAATCGAAAATATTTGTTCATACGTTAACATATGAACATATGTTAATTATGAGGCTTATCTTAAGACTATATTAAAAAATCACAATGTGGCCCAAAGCATACGTTAGACATATATATATATATATATATATATATATATATATATATATATATATATATATATAATAGATTTTTTAAATTATATAATTATATATTTTATTATAAATATATAAAAAAAAATTATGTATATATATTATGTTTGGGGATAACTTCGTCGTTTATGAAACGATTTTGATAATTCTTTTTTTTTTTTTTTTTGTTATAAAGGAGATATCCTAAGTGTGGTACCATGATAAGAAAACCAATATCTGATGATGGAATCTCAGAGAAATCGAGAGAAAGCCTCGAAAATCCGCATAACTTTTTACTGAGTGTACCGATTTTGATGATTTTTAATTTAATCGAATGCCGATGTTTATCATGTGGTCACATTTAAATTGCATCGAGATCTAATAACTACTTTTTGAGTAATCTTTGATAATGCGTATTGACTTGACTATTTTTTTCATCGACCTACGTTGTATTACTCGTCGATGTCATTGAAGTTGTTGTTTTCGTTTGCGAGCAAATACAATTATGAAGTTTTGGTATCGCCGCGCCAGTGTATCCATTCATTCTGAGGGAGTGGATGGTGGGGTTTGACGAGTACATATTTACGTATACCTCGCAGATGGCATATACAACGCCATGGGACTCCGGTATGTGCAGGACAACTCACGTGAGATGTTGATTGTCAGATACGGTCTACGGTGTATCGTTGTGTCGTTGTGTCGGTGTCGTTGTCGGTGTATCGGTGTCGGGGTAGTTGTATCGGTGTCGGTGTTGTTGTTTCGGTGTGTAACTATGTCGGTGTGTCGGTGTAGTTGTGTCGGTGTTGGTGTTGGTGTATCGACATCGTTATGTCAGTGTGTCATTGTGTCGGTGTAGTTGTGACGGTGTCGGTGTGTCGGTGTATCAGTGTGTCATTATGTCGGTGTCGGTGTAGTTGTGAAGGTGTCGGTGTGTAACTATGTCGGTGTATCGGTGTGTCATTATGTCGGTATGGTTGTGTTATTGTGGTGTCGTTGTCGGTGTATCAGTGTCGGTGTATCGTTGTGTCGGTGTATCGGTGTCATTGTCGGTGTATCGGTGTCGGTGTAGTTGTATCGGTATGTCATTATGTCGGTGTATCGTTGTGTCATTCTGTCGGTGTCGTTGTCGGCGTATCAGTATCGGTGCAGTTGTGTCGGTGTATCGTTGTGTCATTGTGTTGGTGTATTGGTGTGGCATTATGTCGGTGTAGTTGTGTCAGTGTCGGTTTCGTTGTCGGTGTCGTTGTCGGTGTATCGGTGTCGGTGTAGTTGTGTCGGTGGGTCATTATGTCGGTGTATCGTTGTCATTGTGTCGGTGTATCGGCGTCGTTGTGTCAGGCTGGGTTGGGCATGGAAAAGTGACGGATACGGACACGGATCCCATTTTTCCCACGGATATCCGCGGATACGGATACGGATATCCGGAACATCACTAATGCCTATAAACGCAAAATAAAATTTATAAAATCAAAAATAAAAAAAAATTAAGTTTGAGAAAAATAAGAAACGTACTCAAATTTCTTCATACATTTTTTACAAGTGAACCATCGTCGTTCGTCATTCCGCGCCGAAACGCACTCATGGAAGCACGGCTTTATCGCTTCAGCACAAGTAATAATTACGTAAAAAATGACTTCCTTGTGTATACTGTGCTTGGACGAAATTGATACTTTACAAATTCCCACGCAATCCATAACTTTGCAACTCAAGATCTTCACAGTCGATTGTCTATGCTATGCATCTGGTTTATATATAATAATCAATAATAATAAGTAATCTTCGCAATTTGTCTTCTTTTTCACCGACTTCAAAAAAAAGAGGAGGTTACTCAATTCGACCGTATATTTATATTTTTTTAATGTATGTTAGGAGATAACTTTTTCGTTTATTAACCGATTTTGATAATTCTTTTTTTGTTGGAAAGGCGATATCCCTAGTTTGGTACCATGATAAGGGAACTAAGATCTGATGATGGAATCCCAGAGAAATCGAGGGAAACTTTCGAAAATCGTACGGGTGACTAGTAAATTTAATCATGTTTTCATTAAGTACTACTAAGCACTACTATTTAATAAAGGTCTGGAGTCGGTCTGATGATGGAGAAGAAAGATAGTCGAGGGAACTCTTCAACAATTTATAGCAATTACCTGCTTTTTGAACTTAATTCGTTTCTATTGATGAGAACTTTGCACCTGTATTAGTTATAAGTGCCATTACAGTCTGATGATGGAGACAAAAGATAGTCGAGGGAACTCTTTAACGATTTATAGCAATTACCTGCTGTTTGAACTTAATTCGTTTCTATAGATGAGAACTTTGCGCCTATATGAGTTGCGAATGCCATTACAGTCTGATGATGGAGACGAAAGATAATCGAGGGAACTTTTCAACGATTTATAGCAATTACCTGCTGTGTGGTCATCTGTGTCGCAGGACCAGGTTTGATGATGGAGCCCATAAACACTCGAGGGAATTTCTCAACAATTTACAGCAGTTATCTTTTGCTGTTTGACAACCGCTTTGATATAATGGTGTATGTGCCGTGTCGGCGGCGCCTAAACACCGACGGTCGCGGGTTCAATTCCCGCTCGGAGTAGATATTTATGTTTATACAAATATTAATTTTCGGTCTAGTTGTTAATCCTTGTGGTTCTCCCAACCTAGCCTCAGAGAACACGCTAGGCTGTCAGTCCCGGTTGTTATTACGTACACCTGATAGCGAACTTTACTCATAGTATGTCGACGCGTTACCGCAGCGGTCACAGCACTGGCTGTTGCGCTGGCGTTAGTGGGTTCAATCTCCGCACAGGACAGACATTTCTATTGGCCATATAAGATGTTTGTCATGATCTGGGTGTTTATGCTTGTGTATTGTGTATGTTTCCGGACCCCCGACACTAGAGAAAAAGCATCCTTGTTAGGTCTACCCATCACTAAAAATTGTAAAATAAAATAATTTTTAACAAAAAAAAACCGACTTCAAACAGGAAACTAAAAAGTGAAAAATAAATTTACTTAGTACAAAGTAATTCGTATTTTGATTTAGTTAATCAGAAATGATCAAATAAATATTTTATAATATTGAAGTCGGTGCCAAGTAAATACTACAACAACCTGACTACAATAACAAATACAAACAACACACACACAACAAACAAGTACAAAAAACATTATTAGATATATCAAAACAATAACAGAATAATAACAGTATTCAAACTAATTTATAGTCAATGAAACAAATTATGAAAGAAAACTGAATACAACTTACGAGTAGATACTAGAGTAGTTATTGTTTTACTTGGCACCGACTTCAAAATTATAAAATATTTATTAAATCATTTCTGATTAACTAAATCAAAATACGAATTACTTTGTACTAAGTAAATTTATTTTTCACTTTTTAGTTTCCTGTTTGAAGTCGGTTTTTTTTGTTAAAAATTATTTTATTTTAAATTTACATTCATCATCATCATCATTGTTCTGTTTGTAGAGTTATAAAAGAAATAAATTTCTAAAATAAAAGGAAGCCTAAGTTACTCCTTATTGCATAAGATATACATATCCCAGTGAAAGTACCGTAAAATCGGTCCACCCGTTTCAAAGATTAGCCGGAACATACCGACAGACAGACAGGCAAAAATTGCAAAAATGTTATTTTGGTATATGGACCGTGTATACATCCGTATGCATTTAGTAAAAAGCAGTATTTTAATATAACAAAAGAACACTCCAATTTTATTATTTGTATAGATTGTCTACGTTAAATACAAAATGTTAAAACGATAATTATATAACTTGAAATTGTATGTGATTTTGAATTTAAAAATAAAGCGTATTATTATCTATTATATAGTACGACGAACGAGTAGTAGATACTCTGACGCCTTAAGACATCGTCATAAACAGAGTAGGGGAGAGGTTCCGTGAATAGTAGGTACTTAGTAACAGTTACCAAGTTCGACTTTAAACTTACAACTAAATTTACTAATCAATACCAGTAAAATTATAAATTAATACTTTCAAGTACCAAGATTAGTTACGTCGGTACAAAATGAGCAGACAGCGGTATCAATGTGTGCGTACGCGTAATGTTATTGTGTTGCGATTAAGATACCTAAACTCAAGCGAGTTCAAAATGTGTTAGCGTCCTTAATTAAAAACCAAACAACAAAATTAAAAAAAAAAATCAAGAACTGGAAAATATATATAAAATTCAACATTTTTTTTTTTTTTTGAAATTGTGTTGCTTCTATACTATTTGGAGGAACTTTGTTCCTACCTGGTGTCCCATGACACCACATAATTTTTTATTTTTTATTTTGATTTTGAGTTTCTATTGTCGTAGGATTTTAGGTAAAATGAAACACACTTTGGCTATAATATACACATTTTCTTATTATTAAATCTTACAACCCTTAGCTGATCTGTGATACACAAACGAACGAATACTATTCTATCGATATACATATAAAGTGGCGCTTATACTAGTCCGCTCCGTTCACACTCATTGAAAAAAAATACAAAGAAAAAATACATCGCTTCGACGTAGGCTATATTACGTATCGACAGGCTACAGTAAGTGTCGACACATGTCAAAATATGTTTCGACACAGGCCATATCAGGTGTCGAATCGGATGTAGAACGATATCGTAAATTATTACTCTGAGAGAAATAAATTTTATTAGATAATATTGCAAATGTGTGCTTACATTAATTGTCTCATTGTTACGTCAATTATATTGACGTTTTTTTTGTCCTTTTACTCGCGCAAAAAACTTTACACAATTACGCAGCGGCGTTTTATGTGCAGACTTACGCAGTTTTCCTCTTAAAGCCTTAGTCAAATACATTTATATGTATTGCTTGTAAGTTCCTTTTCATATTTCACTCGAGTCCACGAGTATCTGGATACTAACAATGTGTACCTCTCATTAAAAAAAAATATTAAAAAGGGACATTTCTTAAAATACTCATTTTACTCAAGCTTACTCTAAAACGGAGTCAAAGCCCTTGAAACCCCTGTAATATCTAAACATTTAAATTGCCAAGAATGTAATTAATATAAAACTTTAATTCAGATATCCCCCCCCCCCCTTTCACCCCCTAATTCATTTAGTGAACGTATTCTAAGAGAGATCCACAAAGTCATATCCATTTTTGATATAATTTTGAAAACCTTTTACACATATTCCTTGAAGCAAGACCCGCTTATTATACATCATACAAATTATATATAGGTAATTCGAAAAAAAAAAAAAAATATTTATTTATTTAAACAAACAATAGACAGACACACTACATACCATTTATAATATAATACACAGCACATTAGTCACACATAAGCAGCAGTTCAAGTCCACCTGTAGACCTGTCCCGTGTCTGCCCTGCTTCCGTTCGATGATATACGCGTATCATACAAATGGTATGCAGTGTATTTTGTTTAATTTTATTGCAACACGTGTATCCAATTATTTATTAAATGTCATATCAAATGTCATTACAAAAGTCAAAATATTTCGTTCTTAAGTTAGTACATATGGTAGATTACAATTTGAAGTTACTGTGTCAATATCGTTAGTTTTTCAACTTGAATATATATGTTCCTATGTATTGATATATATTACATAAATACGTTGGAGAATGTATTGTATGATTCAGTTGACGACAACCTTGTCATTATAATAAATTAAAATTTAAAATACAGAGATAGAAGTAAAGGAAATAGTCATTAAGAAATAGTTATAATATTATAAAGAGAAAAGTTTCTAACTTTGTTTGTATGTAGGGGGTAATCTTCGCAAACACTGATCCGATCATGAAAATTCTTACACTAACAGAAAGCTACACTATTCAGGAGTGATATAGGCTATATTTTATTGTTATTAAACAAAAAATCAGTGAAAAAAATGTGAATCAAGACGGAGAAATGCGAGCGAAATGAAAACTTACTATATATTTGCATCAAAAATAATACACAACGAACTATTTTCATATGGGAACGTTTGAACATCACAAGTTAATTTTCAAAACTATTACAACATTACAATTTCACATGTGGCAACATTAAAAAAAAAAAACTTTAGTGACAGACTTTTAACACATTAAACGCCGCCTTGATTTTTAAGTTTTTCTATTGTTTTATTTGACAGTGCTTTTTTAAACCTATATGAAGACTGATTTCGACACCAGCAATTTATACTAAGCTAACTCATAAAAGTGAACTTTACAATAGAGGCTTATAGAAGGGAAAAACGTGATACCTTTTATATTAATTAAGAAACTTATTTGAAATCTGGTATCTTTAATAGTTAATTTATTCATTGCAATTTAACAATTTGTATTATTACAAAAAAAAAAACATTTATTCAAGTTGCATTAAGAAAACCAACTTATCGAAAATTCGAGTTGGCGTAGTATAAATTGTTGATGTCGATTTTTGTGTTGTCGTATAGCTGAAGTAATGTCTCATACATCGGACTGTACCCCGGCTTGTGTCTTGACGAAGAGAAGTGGATGTTCAGAACTTAAAGGACTCGATATCACGTTCAGATGTCTCTAGAGTAGGTAGGGTAGTGATGCTGCAGTCCGGCTGCAAGATACTGGACTCTGGAATGAGATACACTTAGTTATCAATTGAGACTTCGATTATTCGCTCGCTTCAGCCGCCAGTAATATCCCACTGCTGGGCATAGGCCTCTTTCCCCATGCAGGAGAAGGATCAGAGCTTAATCCACCACTCTGATCTAATGCGTGTGGGCTGATATATTCCCTAATATGAGTAACGATCGTTATCAGGTGTACATGATAACAACCGGGACTGACGGCCTAACGTGCTCTCCGAGGCTGAGGAGACCTGGGGAGACCCCACAAGGACTGCACTCGAATGCTCTACCACTGAGCTATATCCCCGCACACACGCATAATGGACCAGCTTTGAGTCTAAGTGCCGAAAATCGAGCCCCCAACTACTACAAGGGCTGCACAAACAGCCAGACCACGGCAAACATCTGCATGGCTAATACAAATGTTTGTCATGTGCGGGGATCGAACCCGGAACCGCCGATGCAACTTTATTTCGATTATAAACTTGAAAAAAAAATTAAATTAGTCGAGTTGGTCCTGCCGTTCTCCTTTTTTTTTAGCTTGGCAACACATTTAGAGTTTTTCTTTAATTTACATAGATCACTAGCTGTACTCCGCGGTTTCAGCCGCGTTAATTTGAGAGAAAGAGGTACAAAAATGTTATATAGCCTATAGGCTTCCTCGGAAAATGGACTATATCTAACACAAAATAAATTTTTCAACTCGAATCAGTACTTCTTGATATTCGATTAAAAAATGTAATATTCAAACGCTTCAGCTTTATAATCTAATATATAAAATTCTCGTGTCGCGGTGTTTGTAGTTAAACTTCTCCGAAACGGCTTGACCGATTCTCATGAAATTTTGGGTTTAATGCTGATACTAAATATACTACAGAATGTCTTTATTTATAGTGTGAAGCTAGCTTATAGCATGGTTATTAGCATAATAACAACAACATTCAAATATGCGTCGTTAGATTACACGTTATCACAGAATGCGTTGAGGAAATAAAGGTTCACTGCTCGTTCCCCGTAGGCGATAGCGTGATAATATGTAACCTATATGTTGACCCGACTTTTTAATAATATTCGTGCCAAATTTGAAGTAAATCCATGCAGTACTTTTTGAGTTTATCCAGGACATACATACAGACAAACAGAAAAAAATTCTAAAAACTATATTTTTGGCTTCGGTATCGACTGTAAATCACACCCTAAGTATTTTTTTAAAGAAATATACAATGTACAGTTTTGACTTTCCTACCATTTTATTATATTACTAGCTGACCCCGCAAACGTTTCTTTGCCATATATGTTATTAACACCCTTAACCCCCCCCCCCCCTTTTTAACTTAGGGGTGTGAAAAATAGATGTTGGCCGATTCTCAGACCTACCCGATATTCCCACAAAATTTTATTAAAATCGGTCGAGCCGTTTCGGAGGAGTTCAATGTTTAACACCATGACACGAGCATTTTATGTATTAGATATAAAGTATAAATCTAATATATAAAATTCTCGTGTCACAGTTTTCGTTGCCATACTCCTCCGAAACGGCTTGACCGATTTTGATGAAATTTTTTGTGCTTATCCGGTATCTATGAGAATCGGCCAACATCTATTTTTCATCCCCCTAAATGTTAGGGGTAGTCCACCCCTAAATTTTTTTATTTTATTTTTTAGACAAAATTTTTAATTTCTATTTTTTTATGATACAACATTAAAAAATAAATACAACCCTAAATTTTCAACCCTCTACCATCAACCCCTATTTTTAATAGCGTTTAGCGGCAAGACAACGATTGCCGGGTCAGCTAGTAAACAATATAAACACGAATAATTAACCAACTCACCGTTTGTAAGCGGCGAGGCGACGCTACCTCCCGTGTATCAGTGATGACTGGCCTGTGGGGGGGAAGGGGGGGCATTAAATAATTTATTTTAACGATAATACAAGAACACAAATATCAATACGCTAGCTGTTCCCTGCGGTTTTACATGCGTTGATTGGAGGAAATACGCAGCCTGTAACCTTCTTCGCTAAATCGACAGTCCAACATAAAAAGAATTTATCAATTCGTACGAGTAGTTCTTGAGATAAGCGCGTATAAACAAACACTTCACTTTTATAATATTAGCACAGATAACAACGGTACTAAACCACAGTTATATGGCCTGCGTGTGGACAAAATGATTCCGCATAACATAACCTTCTTGATTAATTGATCTTTCAATTAATTCTTTTTTTTTTTTTTACAAAAAATTACGTATCAACGAATTAGTTCAATTAATTTATTGTTGTATTGTACTGCACGCAGTGATAATGTACGCTGATCAACTGTACACAGAGTCAGTTGTATATAGAGTTAATTAGTTGTACACAGAATAAGTCAGTATATTAATATAGGGAACTATGGTTTTAAAATTACTATCATAGATGTACATTTTACTACAACTGTTCGTCTCTAATAATGAAAAAAAATCAGTTGTGCATAGAGTAAGACAGTTTTTTAATAATAATAAATAAATAAATAAATATCTACACAATACACACACAGTCGTCTGTTCCTAAAGTAAGCAACTTAATGCTTGTGTTATAGGTAACAGCCGACTGGTATATAGCTACATATATTTTTTTTCGATAAACATACTTATAAATAATACATATATAAATAAATATTTATATTACATTACACCCAGACTCAGGGTGGGAATCGAACCCACAACCCTCCGAGCAGAAAGCAGGGTCACTACACTACAAACTGCGCCAACGGACTAGTCATAGTTGTACGCAGAATACGTCAGTTGTACGCAGAGTAAGTAAGTTGTCCGCGGAGTAAGTTGCGGCCGGAGTAAGTGCGCGGCGGCTCACCTGCGGCGGCGCGGGCGCACGCGGCCAGGCGCGCGCGGCGAACAGCGACGGCTCGCCCTCCTGCCGACACGCGCTACTGTACACACCCCCCTACTGGCACTCGCTAGTTGGGTACTCTTCGTTTAACACAGCCTAACATATGTACGGGACGGCAAGCTATATCCTACTTACAATCTGGAGCCCGACTGGGGTAGTACCTCGACCTTAGAGAAGATCGCTTCAGCCTGTAATATCCCACTGCTGGGCATAGGCCTCTTTCCCCATGTAGGAGAAGGATCAGAGCTTAAGCCACCACGATGCTCCGATGCGGGTTGGCGGATATATTCCCTACTATGAGTAACGATCGATATCAGGTGTACGTGATAACAACCGGGAACGATAGCTTAACGTGCTCTCCGAGGCACGGTGGGAAGACCCACTAGGGCTGCACAAACACCCAATCAATAGAGAAGATCACAGCTAAATAATACTTTGAAGCTGTGTTGTGTTTCTGTAGTGAGTAAGATGACCAGAGCTTCTAGACAAGGTCGGGGGTAGAGTCATCAACGCGCTTGCGATGCTTCTGGTATTACAGGCGTCTATTGGCTACGGTAATCGCTTAGCGTCAGGTGAGCCGTACGCTCGTTTGCCGATTTATTTTTATATAAAAAAAAATTAAGTATTGAAAAAAAATGTCCTTCTGTCCTCCTTTATTTTGCATGCGATATAATCTATCTATACTAGTAAATGGAGAACCGGTTTTTTTGCTCGGTTATACTGTGGAAACTACTGAACCGATCGGTATAATACTTAAACCATAATACGCAGAGTGTTTCGGAGAAGGTTTTACTATATAATTTGTTGGTGATTACTTATTGTGTAAAGTAATATGGACGGACAGAGGTCACTAGTTATTCATAAGCTGTTTGTATATAATTTTTAAAATGTAATTAGTTACTCCTGATGAAACTAAATAGATAATTAACATACTAAGCCCTGTATACGTGCGTTGTCATTGGTTGTCTAAATTTATAATATAACAATTATACTAATGTTAGATTCTAACAGTTAGAACGCCGTCTTTAGGATCTGTGGGTAAACGTGTTGCTGAGACAGCGCCCTCTATGTTTCCTTTTCGCATCGCGGAGTCTCGTCAATACACCGATAGTATATCCTTTAAAATAACGTCATTTAAGCAAACTTTTTCATGATAATAACAATAATAAACTCCTCAACGATCCTCACGAAACATAATATACAAACACAAACGCCCACATCACGAAAAACATCTGTATGACCAATACAAATGTTTGGCATGTTCGGGGATCGAACCCGCAACCGCCAGCGCAAGTCACAGGCCAGTGCTGTGACCGTTGCGCCAATGCGTCTTCGGTAACTTGAACGCCCTAATCCTTGTTCCTAAGAATTCAATAACATAAAATTATGATTATTGGAACGCCACTGAAATGACAGACACTGCCGAATGACACATTACAAAAGAGGGCAGATTAAAAATCTTAATATACGTTCTTTTTTATGATAAAAAAAAAAAAAATTGGCAAACGAGCGGACGGTACAAGTTGATATTAAATTCGCTTCAGCCTGTAATATCCCACTACTGGGCATAGGCCTCTTTACCAATGTAGGAGAGGGATCAGAGCTTAATCCACCACGCTGCTCCAATGTGGATTGGAGGATATATTCCCTACTATGAGTAACGATCGCTATCAGGCGTAGATGATAACAATCGGGACCGACGGCTTAACGTGCTCTCCGAGGCACGGTGGGGAGACCCACAAGGACTGCACAAACACCCAGACCACGGCAAACATCTGTATGGCCAATACAAATGTTTGTCACGCAACAGCCACAAACCAGTGCTGTGACCGTTGCGCCAACGCGTCATATTAAAGTAACTACTACATACTAAGCCTACAAATTTTCTTTAGTAACATCTCTGTGTGACTACGATTAATCAAGTTTGCATGTATCTCGAAATTATCAATAAACCATGAGCTTAAACATTAACAAGTCTGTCACTCACCTGTCCCTTATAGAACTTTGAATCTGTGACGTAGTGTATCGTCACTTCGTTGTTCAGCTTCGAACCCGCTCTCAATCTTTGGAAGTAAGGCAGCTCCCCGTTGACATAAGGGGTGGAATCCTCCATTTTGTTCTGGTTCGATTCCTGTTTATCGCTGAAGAGGGCATTTCTGAAGACATTGTGATCTTCTTGACCGAATGGGGTGTATAAGCCACTGTATTGCTTATCATCGTCTTTCTTCAAGGGTGTTCCTATGGGCTCCGGGCGTTGAATGGGATTGGCGAACAGAGAATCATTCTCGTAATTTCTGTTGTGGTCTGGTCTTGTTCCTATTGGATTTGGAGACACGACCTTCGGAGCCTGGTTATCGAAGTATTCTGGGGTCAGGAAGCTTTTCTGGGGGTTGTCGTCTGGTGTCTTGAAGAGGGAGTAGCCTTCGTCGTTTTTTTGGGTGAATGAAGCTAGATTCATTATACGGTGCTGGAAATCATCTTGCTTTGGTGAGTTTCGGGTAGGCTCGAAACTTTGGGGGTTGTAAACATTGGGGTTAACGTAGTTATATGGTGGCTGGTTAAAAATGGGTGCCATTTGGGGGTTCTGGTTTCTGATTCCCATCAGATTTTGCTGGTGCATCATAGACATGAGAGGGTTACGGATTGTGTACATTCCGTTCGATGTAGGAGTTATGGTTGCTTGACAGGGGGTCGGGGGCATGGGGATGGGGTCAGGGATCCGTATCTCCGACTTTTGTGGAGCGGTTGTTATCTGAACGGGGGGTAGGTTGGGGTGGAACATGGGGTTCCGTAGTGTGACCATTTTAGCGCCATCTTGTTTAGGCTCCGCGGCTTCTGCGGCAGCTTTTTTGGCCTTTTTCTTTGTTTTCTTCGATTTTCCAGTTGGCTGCGTCGGTTCTGGTATTATTATCGCTTTGGGCGGATCTGTAAGGTATATATAGTTTATTTTATTTTCGGAGTAAATTAATTACAGCGCTTTGATTTTATATACTTTGAAATATTCGGGAAAAGTCTGGTACTTCCTTTTTTTTTTTTTTTGAATATCATATCAAAAATTGACTGTTCCAGCGGGGATCGAACCTGCATCTTCGACTGACCGTGTCGATTTTTAATATGATGATTTTATTTTCGGTTTAAGCGAATCGTGGCGCCGTCTATAGTGAGTTCTTTACAGAGACCCGTAACTATTCAAAGTTTCATATTACAATGAAGATCTTTGACAAGAGACGACACCTTATATATTTACCTTAATTACTTTGTAATATTCGGGAAAAGTGTGATACTTCTTTTTTTATTAAAAACACAAAACGATTACAATCGCTTTAGTATGCCCTGCATAGTATATAACAAAGTCGCTTCTCGCTGTTTATAAGTTTAGATCTTTCAAACTACGCAACGGATTTTGATGCGGTTTTTTTTTAGTAAATAGAGCGAGAGGAAGGTTTATATGTATAATACATGCATAATATAGTAGAGGAATATCGATAGTTTTAGCAACCGTGCGAAGCCGGAGTTGAGTCACTAGTCTTAACTAAATGAATGGTCAACAAACATTCCATACAAACATTTCCACATGTAATCAAGTTCTGTAAGTAGGATAGATGAACAAATGTTCGGTATTAGTAAGGATCGTTAGTTCTAATTGGTCGGACACTTATAAATGAATTGCTTTTGAGCTGATATTTAATCAATTTTATGAATAATCCTTTGTAACGGCAAAAATTTGAATGTAATTTTTCTTAATTTAATGCCAGTAACGTTAACGACAATTAGTGGCAATAGGTAGTGAGTGATCACAGCCAACAACACTGTCGATTAGCAGTGGTAATTAAAGTGTTCTTGTTCTTTTTGTATAATAGCTACCGTGAGGATTTGCCAATGTCAGAGTGAGTCTATGATTTTATGTTTAGGGTAAATGCTCTGCTAAGAATATTGGTGTCATGAGTACAAGTGTTAAATATTTATACGGTACTAGCTGACCTGGCAAACTTCGTATCGCCTTATTTTTTTTCTTAAATATTATAATTACATATATCAAAACAAAATATACCCTATCTTTCAAGTTGGATCAAACTGCACACGGTGTGCAAATTTGATTAAAATCGGTTAAGTAGTTTAAGAGTTCATCGCGGACAAACATTGTGACACGAGATTTATATATATTAAGATTAAAGTGGCAGACTTTCACTGTCGAATTACCTAGAACAAACACAAACACAAATTGTTAATTTATTAGATGGACATTACTTTACAATTTAATGTTGTGAGTTTGATATATAAGAACATAAAATATCAATAAAAGGGGTATGTACATACCGATGGCTCCTAAGTATACTGAGTCAACTAACAACTTTTGATAATTTCATTTTTTAAGATATTAATAACATTTACTTCATTTCCTATCTACCTATGTAAGAAAAAAATAAAGTTATTAAAAGTAGAGTTGACTCAGTATACTTAGGAGCCATCGATACGATAAAATAGATTTGAAATTACAATGACGGGGAATAGATGGAGGAAGTAGGTCATGGAGAGAAGAATAAGAAGTGGTGGTGGTGGTGGTGGTGGTGGTGGTGGTGGTGGTGGTGGTGGTGCTCACCGGTGTGCGGCGCGGCAAAGGCCAGCAGAGTGGGGCGCGGCGCCGGCGCGGCCGCGTGCCTCCACAGCGGCTGTGGACACACACACACAGCGCTATAGCACGAGCCTCATCGATTAGGGTCCAGCCGGCGCGGCGTCTGTCGCCTGGCAACGGAACGAGCCCCGCTGCGGCTCGGCAGTACGACATCTAGTGTGAGTGTAGCTGGCAGGGCTACGTGATGACCGGGCCGACGGCTTTTTTTTTTTAATACAATTGATATACATCAACGGACATTTGAACCCATGTCCTTTTTTATTATCATCATTACAGCCTAGACAGTCTACTGCTGGACATAGACCTCCACAAGTTGACGCCAAAAATAACGTGAACTCATGTGTTTTGCCCATAGTCACCACGCTGGGCAGGTGGGTTGGTGACCGCAGGGCAGGCTTTGTCGCACCGAAGACGCTGCTGCCCATCTTCGGCCTGTGTATTTCAAAGCCAGCAGTTGGATGGTTATCCCGCCATCGGTCGGCTTCTTAAGTTCCAAGGTGGTTGTGGAACCTTGTTATCCCTTAGTCGCCTCTTACGACACCCACGGGAAGAGAGGGGGTGGCTAAATTCTTTAGTGCCGTAGCCACACAGCACATCTTATTATAAAAACATGCAATTTTTATTTTTATTTTTCTTTTATTTCAAGGTAGGCGTTACGGGCCGACGGCTTAACGTACTCGCCGAGTCCACTGGGACAGACGTCAAGACCGAAAACTAATATTTGTATAGTTACAAATATCCGTCCCGAGCGGGAATCGAACCCAGAAAACGTCGGTGTTTAGGCGCGTACGTATACATTGTTTCCTTTAAATTATCTCGCTTCCATCATTTTCACAAATTATTACACCTAGCCGACTTTCATATTCGAGACGATCGAACAGTATATAAAGTAGAATCATACAAATAAAACCCAACTCACTCAAAAATACTTAGTTAACTAACATACAAAAAAAAAAAAACAGTGTAATTAACCTCCTTTTTGGAAGTTCTTTAAAAAAGAAACTCTCACATAGAAATTGTTCTATTACAGTAAACTTTACACTATACTACATATGTTAAAACTTTTATACTTATTATTTCATGAAAATCAACTTAATACTCTTATTCTGCTATGTGATTACAGCAGTATAGAATATAACCACCCCCTCTCTTACCGTGTGTGTCGTAAGAAATAACTAAGGGATAACAAATATCCACTACCACCTTGGAACTTTCAAAGCCGAACGATGGCGAGATAACTATCCAACTGCTGACTTTGAAATACACAGGCCGAAGACGGGCAGCAGCGTCTTCGGAGCGACAAAGCCAGCCCTGCGGTCACCAACCCGCCTGCCCAGCGTGGTGACTATGGGCAAAACACATGAGTTCACGCCATTATTGGCGCGAACTTATGGAGGCCGATGTCTAGCAGCGGACTACGATAGGCTGAACTGATGATGATGATGAACATAATACTCACAACAGATTTGATGGCGGGCCCCTCCTTCTGTTCATTGGGTTGAACTCGTGTCAAAGTAATCCCAGGAGGCAGTTTCAGATCCGCCACCTATTGAAGAGATAATTGTTTTAATACTAGCTTCTTTTCCTGGTTTTTCCCTACTAATTTCAATATCTTATTTTATTTATATACGTTAGTACATAACATTTCTCAATTTCTTTGCTCAAATTACAATTTTTTTTCTTGCAAGCGTTCTTATGTCTGACTGATTTTCACACACGGTCGATTGTTTCTACTTAACGCTTGTTTTATAGGTAACAAATGACTAAATTAGTAACTTTTTTTAAATACACATACAAATAACAACAACATGTAAACAAACAAACCCACAACAGCACATGTAAATCTGTATATAAAAAAAAATCTCGTTCGTGCCACGAAGTTTGTTTGGGATAAACCCTGAAAGTACTGGATCGATTTTAATGAAATTTTACACAGATTTGTAATTTCATCTGAACTAAAAATATAGCCTATATTTTATTTCAATTAACGACCAGCATATTTTTATTGCAAAATTACAAAAAAAGAAGACGGTACGAAGATACCAGGTTAAACAATACTCGAGCTAGTAATCAAACCCACAGACCCTGAAGCAGAAAGCAGTGCCACTTTGCACTGTGTTACTGGGCTATTCAAAGGGCTGGTTATGTGTAAAAGACAGATACAGCTTGTCTCACCTGTACTCCGCTGCTAAGCTGCTCCATTATGCTACAAGAGGCTGGCTTCCCTGGCTGGTTGGCGCATTGATTCTGAAATTATTTATTTATTTACTTAAATACACTTATTTAATTACTTATTATACTAATAATAAAAAGAATATCTATACTAATCACTACATAGTATAAAAAAAGTCGCTTCCCGCTATCTGTACGCTTAGATCTTTAAAACTACTTAACGTATTTAGATGCAGTTTTCTTTAGTAAATAGAACTGATATCTAAGATTTTTTTTTTATTTTTTTTTTTTATTTTTTTGTGTTACCCACATTAGGAATTCTAAACATTTTTGAATATCATATCAAAAATTGACCGCTCCAGCGGGGTTCGAACCCGCGCCTCCGACATACCGTGTCGGCGCTCTAGCCAATTAAGCTATGGAACGATGCACCCGCTCGAGCGAAATTTTCGATATGATAATTTTTAATTTCGGTTTAAGCGAACCGTGGCGCCGTCTATAGTGAGCTCTTTACAGAAACCCGTAACTATTCAAAGTTTCATATTACAATGAAAATCTTTTGACAGGAGACGACACCGTGCTATTTTTAATATCTAAGTTTTTTTTTTTTTTTTTTTGTGTTACCCACATTAGGAATTCTAAACATTTTTGAATATCATATCAAAAATTGACCGCTCCAGCGGGGTTCGAACCCGCGCCTCCGACATACCGTGTCGGCATCGTTCCATAGCTTAATTGGCTAGAGCGCCGACACGGTATGTCGGAGGCGCGGGTTCGAACCCCGCTGGAGCGGTCAATTTTTGATATGATATTCAAAAATGTTTAAATAGCACTGATTCCAGAGGAAGGTTTAAATGTTATAAAACATGCATAATATAGTAGAGGAACTCTGATAGTTTTTTTTTGCGCTTACATTGCAAATATTTATTTAATATTTACTATCGGCAATGCACCCGTGCGGAGCCGGAGGGTCGCTAGTAAAGTACAAATTAGTAAAATGACCCCTACTTGGATGAAGTTAATTTTTACTTATGATAGTACTTACCTTCTTGGTGACAACTTCGACAGTAGCTTCCTTCTTCTTATCCTTCTTGTTGTTTTGTTGTGCTTGTTGTTGGCCGGCTTTCGTTTTTGCTGTTGTCGATGCTGTAATGTAAGTTATTCAAAATAAAATAACTGTGTTTGATACCAAACGAAAATAAAATAATTAAATATAGTACGATGTAACCGCTAGATCGAAATTTTTGATATGATGATTTTATATTCGGTCTAAGCGACCGTGGCGCCGTCTATAGTGAGTCCTTAAGTTTCACATTACAATGAATTCTTTGACAATTAATTGGCTAAAGCACCGACACGGTAAGTCGGAGATGCAGGTTCGATCCCCGCTGAAACGGTCGATTTTGATATGATATTAAAAATTGTTCAGAATTTCCTAATGTGTGGGTAAGACAAAAATAAATCATACATCATCATCATCATTAGGTATAATTTATAAGGTGCTTGTCAGATTTCGATCAAATTGTAATACGACCACGGTGGCCATCTTTCTATAAATAAATAAAAATCATAGATGTAAAAAAATGAGAATCTCCCTTTGTTTGAAGTCAGTTAACAAGTTTTTATTTTCATGAATTAATATCAACAATATCAATAAATATCTTAAAACATACACACACGGTCATTCTAAAGTAAGCAATTTAATGCTTGTGTTACAGGTAACAGGCGACTGGTATAGCTACATTTTTTTAATAAACATACATATATATAATAGATATATACATAAATATACATAATATATTACACCCAGACTACGGGTGGGAATCGAACCCACAATCTCCGGAGTAGAAAGCAGGGTCACTATAAACTGCACCAACGGGCTAGTCAAGTCACATGAATGTGGTAGCAGTTAAATTCAAATGAAATCAAAACAATTCTATTCTAATAGGCTTCAAGAGCAAATTCGATCCTCATTTTACAAATTCAATTTTTTAAAAATGATTATTATTTTTAAAAGTGAAGCGACCAATTCAGAATGGGGATTCTTAATGAAGTCGATGTATTCGAAATGCAGACTAATTTATTAAAAGGGTTAATGTCCCCACGTTATATTATTTGTCGATGTTATTTGTCACGTCATACCTTTTGCGTCCTGTTTATTCTCCTTCCCCTTTTTATCTTCTTTCTTAACTTCCTTCTTCTCTTCTTTTCTCTTCTTGTCTTCTCTCTTCGTCTCTTTGTCCTTCTTGCTGTTGTCTATTTTGAGAGGTTCCTGTTTCGACGCTTTCTTGGATTTCGCTTCTAATTGTTGCTGTTTCCTTTTCTCTTCTTCCTCCGCCTGAGGAGAAACGTTCGTTTATATAATAAATCATAATCATTACAGCCTATCGCAGTCCACTGAAGGACATAGGCCTCCACAAGTTCACGCCAATAATGGCGCGAACTCATGTGTGTAATACGCTCGTTTGCCGTCCAAGTTATATATTAAAAAAAAAATCGTCTCACGATGTTCGTCCGGTCTCCGAAACTACTGAACCGATTTTGATGCAATTTTGCACAGATATGTAACTTTGTCCAATTTAAAATATTGGCTTAAATTATTTCGACAGACATACATAGATGATTATTTTCATTAAAAAAAAAAATGAGGCGTTACGAAGTTCACCAAGCTAGCAGTTGTGTATTTGACGAAAGACCACGGGTGGTTTTATAACGTGCTCTCCGAGGCACGGCACAAACAATTTTTTTTTTCGCGGTAGTTAACTTTATGCTTGTGTTAGAGGTAACAGCCGACTGGTATAAATACATTTTGTTTTTATTTTAATTACTTAACAAGACTCACCTGTTGCTTAGCGAGCAACTTTCTCTGCTTCTTAGACAGGGGTTGCGGTTCGATAGCTGGCGGAGGAGACGCCTTTTTCTCCTTCTCCTTTACCTTCACCTCGACCTTGGGCTGGGCTTGGGGTTCTTTCTGTTCTTTGTGTTTTTTCTGTGGATTTTAATAAATATTTAAAACGTGAAACGCCGGCTTGATTTTTTAGTTTTTCTGTTTGGGCCACGGGGCACACCACATGAACACGAGCCAGAGTCAACTTGAAAAATATGTCAGATAGTATAAGGAAAAATATGTCAGATCTTTAAGAATGGGTATGGTAGTGCAATGAAAAATTATCATAAATTTTTTGTAAATAAGGACTTTATAACTAGCCCCATGGACTAAACAAGAGAGGCACAACTGGTGTCCCTCATGGCGTTCAATGTGTTAAAGCTATATTAAGAACTAATAACACACTAGTTTTCATAGTAGTTTCATAGTAGTTCAAATATTTTAATTATTTGTGATTTTTTGTGCTTTTAAACATTGTATTCCAAAATGTTATGTACACTTGTAAGTGACATGCATATTAAATACTTTGTTATTATATATTTGTAATTTTAAAATTTTTATATGTATGTTGTAAGTGTGCTTTTGAAAATAAATAAATAAAAACACTAAGCATACTATTTCAACGCGTGTGATCTGTACGTGAATCTGTATTTTGTTTCAAAGTTGTTCAAATGTGTACTCTAAGTGTAAGAAACTAGATTCACCTAAGACATCGTGCAAAAAACTAGATTCGCCTTTTATAAAAAAATCAAGTGTGCTTAAGACCGTACGACAGAACAGAAAACTTCATTGGCATTCGCAATCTACCAATCGCGCAATAATCCCGAGTTCGCTCTTTAGGGATAAGACCGCCTTTTGAACATTCCTTTTTTATTATTATTATTATTTCTCGCTTGCTTCTTTTTCTTTTATGTTACTTGTATTGTTTTTGGTTGTACAATAAAGTATATTTGTATTTGTATTGTATTTGTTCACCCGATCGAGCCTTTCACCTCAGAGTGTGACGGATCAGTGTAACTTACTACCTACGAAAAAATCTGTGTGCGGTGCGTGTGTAGTATCCTACTGCTGGGCATGGGCCTCCTTCCCCATGTAGAAGAAGGATCAGAGCTTAATCCGCCACGCTGCTCCAATGCGGGTTGGCGGATATATTCCCTACTGTGAGTAACGATCGCTATCAGGTGTAAACGGGACCGACGGCTTAACGTGTTCTCTGAGGCACGGTGGGGAGACCCACAAGGACTGCACGAACACCCAGACCACGGCAAACACCTGTATGGCCAATACAAATGTTTGTCATGTGCGGGGATCGAACCCACCACCGCCAGCGCAATAGCTACAAACCAGTGCTGTGACCGTTGCGTCAACGCGTCGTCATACATCTTATGAACCGTATGAAGTGTACTTAGACATTTTTTAATATCATATCAAAAATCGACCGTTCCAGCGGGGATCGAACCCGCGTCTCCGACTGACCGTGTCGGTGCCTAGCCAATTAAGCTATGGAACGATGTACCCGCTAGATCGAAATTTTTGATATGATGATTTCAAATTCGGTCTTAGCGACCGTGGCGCCGTCTATAGTTTCAAATTCTCTAATGTGTGGGTAACACAAAAATAAAATATATATATAAAATAAAATATATATAGTGTATATAGCTTAACTTTTTGTTGCCCTCTTGTACATATATATTAATAATACCTTAGCAGATCCCTTAGCTAGCTGGTTGATATGAGCGATCGCTTGCTCCCATGTCTGTTTCTTTTGACTCTCGCTTGGTTTCTGCGATTGAATTTGTGACTGACTTTCATTCTCGCACATTTTCAATACTGAAAACAAATAAATAAGTAAAGTTAATTATGAAAATTCTGAAGTACCTAAAGGATCGTCCATTCACTATGTAAGGCTCTAAAGAGGGGGCAAAAAAACACGAAACATACTACAAGGGAGAGGGAGGGGGTGTCCTGTAACGAGATAACACGTATATTTATTTATAGTAATTTTATTAATTACTAGCCTACCTGTGCCCACTTCGTTGGGCGTTAATTATTTTTGTAATGCAAATATATATTAAAGATTTCATCTCGCTCGTATTTTTCCGACTTTATTTACATATACCATTATTTTCACTGAATTTTTTGTTCAATAACAATAAAATATAGCCTATGTCACTCCCGAACAGTGTAGCTTTTTGTTAGTGAAAGAATTTTCATGATCGGATCAGTATTTGCGAAGATTACATACAAACAAAGTTAGAAACTTCAACCCTTTATAATATTATATTTAATATTTACTACTAGCCGACCCGTGCCCACTTCGTTGGGTGTTAATTATTATTATATTAACCAAATAATTAATTAATACTTTAAAGAACAAATTGTATAGCACTTAAATAAATAATGTTGCTCCAACGCCATCTGTCAAAAATCGAGAAAACGTCGTCGACAGACTAAAATAAGACTAAATTAATAACGTCGAAAGACTCATAAATTGTTTTCTAATAGCGATAGATGGCGCTAGCTATTTACCATTTTGATATTATATTTTAATCTTTTTCTTATTTACTGAATTTTTTGTTCAATAACAATAAAATATAGCCTATGTCACTCCTGAATAGTGTAGCTTTCTGTTAGTGAAAGAATTTTCGTGATCGGACTAGTATTTGCGAAGATTACCCCCTACATACAAAGTTAGAAACTTTACCCCTTTATAGTATAATATTTAATATTTACTATAAAGAACGTTCAATAGTAATTATCTCTAGTAGTAACTCTATCTCATCAGCGGGATAACTCACCGGTAAAGTCGTTGCTCAGTACAGCGGAGATACGCTGTTGCGCCACATCTGGCTGAGGCTCTGGTGAATGCTGGAATAGACAAACACATCGTCATTAATATATGTATATTGAACTAGTTTTACCTTGCCCCGTATAATTTCAGATTTTCTGGCAATGTCCAGAAAAAAGTCCGCGGTATGACTCGCGTTAATTTGATGAAAAAGCTATACTAATATATAATATAGCCTATAGAACCAGTAATTTCTGAAATTCGCACCTTCAAACAAACACACGAACAAAATCTTCAGCTGTATACTATAAAAAAAATATATAAGTAAAAAAAAAGTCTGTTCAACGAGAAGCGATACCAAACGTAAACCAAAGCCCAAAATTTTTTCATAGCGACGACGGAACAAACAAAATATAGTCCATCATTTTGTATTATTTTTTTTATTTTATTTCATTCCGTGTCCTGAAGCACTCGTGGTCATTTTTATATTTTGATAATAAATTATCATTTAAGAAGTATCAAATCTTATGTACATAATTATATTTAATTAAGTAGTTATGAAAATATGAATATATTTTACAATTAAAAAATTTGTATAAGTAAAAAAAAAGGTTACAAAAACTCTTCATTGTTGACAAGTTGCATGACCTCTTTGGTTTGTTTACGTTGTGAGAATTTATGTGATTTATCTAATAGTTCTGCATATTTAGGTTGTTAGGCCCCCACGCAACTCACTTAATTAAAACATTTTTATTTTCTTTGTTACATTATATTTAAAACAACACTTGTAAACTTAAGAACCGACATCTTGCATTGTTAGTACAGAGTAGAATAATCAGTGTAATAGCACAGACTACAAAAACTAGTTACACAGCTTAAAAACTAAATATTAATATTCTAACATTCTCCCTCGATTTTTAGTAATTTTATGTAGTGAAATTAGTGAAAATCGCAACAAGCTTATTTTTAAACTATTGAATAATTACAACACTAAAATGGATTGTCCTGCTACAAGCTATACAAACAATATCTTAAGTTAACAACAAAACTTCTTAACAATAAAATATGATACATTCTGTATGATATATTCAGTTCTTAACAACAAAATTTTAATCAGTAATTCTGAATAAGTAAATTAACAATGATTATTATTAGAACACCTATATCTCAATTTAACCCAAAATCTTTAACTTAACACAATTATCTTAATTTTAAATTTTAATGAAGTTTACAATAATATTACTTTTAGTTAAGATATTTATTACATTACATTTCAACTTAATTTGACAATACAAATACAATACAATTTAGTTTATGCTTAGTGCTGAACGCAAACATATGAAATGTTCCTTGGTTAAACTTTTAGTAAATAAATCTGCATAATTATTTTTTGATGATACATATTTTATCTCAAATTCTCCCTTATTATGAAGATCTTTTATAAAATGTAATTTAATGTCAATATGTTTTGCACGTTTACTGTTTTCATAAGATTTAGATAGTTCTATAGCACCTATATTGTCCATATATAAAATACTTTTCACATCACTGTTTTGTACACTATTAAAGTTCATAAACAGTCCTTTCACATTGATTAAGTCACAAACACTCACTGTAGCAGCTATGTATTCAGCTTCAGCTGTCGATAGCGCAACACAATTTTGTTTTCTTGATAGCCATGATATAATGTTTCCATTGTACATTGTTACTGATCCACTTACACTCTTCCTGTCGTCTTTATTTCCAGCCCAGTCTGCGTCTGAATATGTTTCAATACATCTATTATCATTTTTATAATATATTAGTCCGTGTGTTCTAGTACCTTTTAAATATCGTAGTATTCTTTTTCCTTGTTTCCATAAGTTTTTAGTTGGTTTTTCTAAATATTGTGATAGAAAAGATGTTGCATAAGATATATCAGGTCGGGAAACTGTAGATATGAACATAAGTCCTCCAATCAATTGCCTAAACGGTATGTCCTGTATTATTTCATCATCTTTATTTACTTGATAACCTTTTGTCATAGGTGTTTCTGTAGCATTGCAATGTTCCATTCCAAATTTTTTAAGCATTTTATCTATCTGTCTAGTCTGTGTGATTTTTAGTGTGTCGATTGTCCTTGTTATTTCCATTCCTAAGAATAATTCAACTTCACCCATATCTTTTGCCTTAAACTCCTGTTTCAAATCTCTTATAGTTTCTAACAAATTATTTTTATCACCGGTAATTAATATGTCATCTACATAGAGTACTAGCCAAATGTTTTTCATTGTATTTTTATATAAACAAAAATCATTTCTCGATCTTTCAAACCCTTTTTCCTCTAGATAATTATTTAATCTCTTGTTCCAACATTTTCCACTTTCTCTCAGTCCATATAATCCTCTATTCAGCTTTAAAACATTTCCATCAGTAACTTCTACTCCTTCCGGTGGTCTCAAGTATATTTCTGATTCTAATATTCCATTTAAGTATGCTGTTGGTACATCTAATTGTCTTATTGGCCAAGAATTTTGTACTGCTTGTGCTAGGGTAAATCTCACTGTTGATGTTCTTGCTACTGGTGTATAGTTATTGTTTCCAAATTCATCATTTTCTTTTATCTGAAATCCTTTTGCAACTAATCTTGCCTTTTTTATACCATTTTCTTTTGTTTTAAATATCCATTTAGCTTCTATTGCTTGTTTTCCGTTTGGTAATTTAGTTTCTGTCCACGTATTCATTCCTTTCAATGCATCTAATTCCATGTTAATTGATGTTGACCAACCCCTTTCTATAGCTTCATCATACGTAACTGGGTCATCTTCGCTGTAAAAACAATATGCCTGAAAATTAAGATGGTAATCTTTAAGATGGTTCGGAACTTTAATTTGTCTCCCACTTCTAGTAGTTGTCACTGGCTCTACTATATCTATTTCTTTTTGCTCTGGTATTATTTTTTGTGATTTTTCATACTGTACATCCGGATCTTCTTCATTTGTTACAATTTTATATTTTATTCTATTTTCTTCTTCTTTTGTATTCACTTCGGAAGTATATTTAATATCCGATTCATCAAAAGTGACGTCTCTTGACACTATGATTTTGTCAGTTTCTGGAATCCAAAGTTTCCATCCATTGTTCGCGTATCCAATCATTCTTGTTGCTACAGCTCTGTTTTCAAATTTATTTGCTCTAGGTAAAATTACTGCCCAAGCTTTGCAGCCAAATATTTTTATATCATCTAACTTCATATCTCGTTCAAAACGTATTGCAGGTATATCATTAAATATTGCTTTTGAAGGTGAACGGTTAATTAAGAATGTAGCTGTCAAAACTGCTTGCCCCCATAAGTGTTTAGGTAAGTTAGACTCACTCATCATTGTTCTTGCTTTATCTAATATTGTGCGATTCATCCTTTCAGATTTTCCATTCATTTGCGGGCTATATGGTAAACTATATTCAATTTGTATTCCTTTATTTTGACAAAAATCTCTTAAATAGTCTGAACTGTACTCTCCTCCATTATCACATCTTATTTTCTTTACTCTTATTCCTTTTTCAGTTTTTATCATTTTTATGTAATCAATTAAATTTTGTGCTGCTTCTGATTTATTTTTCAACAAATATGTAACTGTAAAATGTGAGTAGTCATCTAAAATAGTTTGATAATATCTTTCTCCTTCATTGGTAGTAGTTTTCATTGGACCTGCTATATCAGAGTGGATTAGATCACCTATAGCATGTGATTGAGGTTTTGTTACAGGATAAAATGGTTTTCTGGTACTTTTGTTCATTATGCATTCATTACATATTTTATTACTAAAAGGTAAGTCCATTATTTGTAAGCTTTTTCTATTTAAATGTCCAAGTCTTTTATGCCAAATGTCATTTTTATCTATAGCTTGATTACACTGAGCATTTTGTTTGATTAACATCCTCATAGTAAATAATTTTCCTTCTTTATAAATATGATGTGTATTATTATATGTATCATTAGTATATATTTTCATTTGTTCTTGTTTAATTATTATTGTCATACCCTTTTCCATTAATTTAGAAACTGATATCAAATTATGTGTAATTTCTGGTACTATTATTCCATTGATAACTATAATTTTATTCATGTAAATTCCTTCTAATTTCCCTTTTTTGTTAGCAATTAAAAATTGACCATTAGCTATTTTAATCTTCATCGGCTCATCTAATAATTGTATGTCATACATGTACTTCTCATATTTTTCTTGTATAAAATGATGCGATGCCCCAGAGTCTATTATAAATAAGATGTCATTGCTTTCTTTAAATTCTTTTTCCAAAGTTAATGCAACAAATGTACTTTTATTTTCCTCCTGTAAATTAGATTCTTCTGTGGTGTTCGCTTGTCTAGAAAAATTATGGTGCCATCCTCTTCCTCTGTTCATATAATTATTATTGTAACCTCTTACTTGATTTATGTAGTTATTATTATATCTGTGACCACGATTCATATAATTATTATTATAACCTCTTCCTTGATTAATCTGACTATTGTAACCTCTTCCTCTATTATTGTTATTATACCCTCTATTAAAAAAATTATTGTTTAGTACTCTTCCCCTATTAATTTTACTATTATTATGAGTGGTTCCTTGCTTCATATCATTGTTAGTAATATTATTATTTAAATCACACTGAAAAGATTTGTGTCCTCTACGTTTACATTTAAAGCAAATAATGGTTTTGTTTGTAATAAACATATTTTCAATTTTCTCCTTGATACTATTTTCTTTTAATTTATTTTCCAAATCAAGTAATCTACACTTTACAAATTCATAAGTTAATTCCTTGTCGAGGGATTCCAGTGTATTTATTATGGTATCATACTCCTTAGGTAATGTTATAAACAGGTGCTCCACCTTATCTAATTCCTCTATCCTTGCACCTCCACCTTCTAATTCATTAATTATATTTTCAAAGGTAATTAAATGATCCTGAAGTTTATTTGAGAATTGATGTTTCAGAGTAATGAGTTTCTTTTTGAGTAATACTTTGTTAAATGTGCTTCTTCTTTCAAATACTCCACTTAATAGTTTTAACATTTCTAATGCACTGGTTGCTGGTTTTACTACTTCCAAAAATTTATCATTTAAGCAGTTTATAATTATCAATCTTCCCTTAGCATCATCCTTTTTATAAGTGTCCTTTTTTAAATTATCTTCTTTCTTTCCTTTTAATAAGTACTCGATACCTTTTTCTTCAAATAAAATATTTAATCTAAATTTCCAATTACTAAACTTACTCCCTTCACAAAGTTGCGGATAAACTTCTATACTCGACATTTTTAATATTAGTTTACTATAATACTTTCGGAATGAATTCAAACATAGAAAAATAACTTCTGTTTCTCAGGGCCGACGAGTGCTAGTTCATGGCGTCCATTTTGATAAATTTTAATTTCTTCTTTAAACGGTACGAAAGAGAACAGAACTGAACAGAGATCCGTGGATGTGAGAATTTATGTGATTTATCTAATAGATCTGCATATTTAGGTTGTTAGGCCCCCACGCAACTCACTTAATTAAAACATTTTTATTTTCTTTGTTACATTATATTTAAAACAAAACTTTAAAACTTAAGAACCGACATCTTGCATTGTTAGTACAGAGTAGAATAATCAGTGTAATAGCACAGACTACAAAAACTAGTTACACAGCTTAAAAACTAAATATTAATATTCTAACATACGTTTGGTATCTCAGCTCGTTAAGCGCATTTTACAATTATTTTCCAAATAAAATAAAGAATCGTTTTCAGCCAAATATTTAAAAAACTATTGCAACAAGAATATGTAATGATACGTATAAAAAAAGCAATGTGCTTTAGACCACACGACTCAAGAAGACTAGAACTTCAGTCCACTTCTACGTTCTTCATTATATAATGTATTCTTTCAATGTGTATTTATTGAGAAAAAAAAAATTGCTATATCAGCCGACTATTACCTGTAACACAAGCATCATGTTGCTTACCTTTGGAACGGACGACCGTGTGTGTCTGTTATAGATATTTATTCATTGCTATGTTCATCGTTCATCCTCATCATCATTCTAGCCTATCACAGTCCACTGCTGCACATAGGCCTCCACAAGTTCGCGCCAAAAATAACGTGAACTCATGTGTGTTACCCATAGTCACCGCGCTGGGCAGGCGGGTTGGTGACCGCAGGGCTGGCTTTGTCGCACCGAAGACGTTGCTGCCCATTTTCGGCCTGTGTATGGCTATGTTAGGCAAGTCCAATATTACCTGGTGAATGTTCCTGTCCTCGATGGGCTCTTTCCCCTGTAAGGCTCTAGCTTCAGCCAAGGCTCTCTGACACTCTTGATAGCGCTTCGTGTACTCCGCCACACGCCTATCGGCTACCTGCAACTCCTAGACGAAACGATATTTCATTAATTTTATTTTCCCGACCTGATAAGTCAGTTTTATTTGAGAATAATTAATTATGAATGCTTATTAGTACTGTGGTAAGTGAATAAAAGAAAATATAAAATGTCAATTTTGTTTTCATGAGTATATGTTGCCTCAGCACTTTCTTTCTTTCGTCGGGTTCTGTTCGTTTGCGGCCTTACCTTAGCGGCAGTGTTGACGACGGCAGTGTAATCGCCGAGTTGCTCAGCTACTAGTTGCATTTTAGCTTGTTGTACTGGGTTCAGTTTCTGCTTTTTACCTGTTTAAAAAAAATACATTTTTAACAACTCAAAAACAAACATGAGTAGACCATATCACATATTTATTCATTTTGGATATTTTAGGGTAATAGTCCCAGTCCTTTGGAGCCTAGGGCTCAGACTGAGGTCTGGGACCTAGGTTCCAAGGGGAGGAGTTGCTGGACTTCTACTGGGCGCGTCCCCCAGGTGGCGGATAGGGGAACGCCGCCTGCGGTTTAACGACTGCGGGTGGTAGGGGTCTTTGGACTCCCGCGGACCAAAACCAGACGATGCGCTCCGGGTACCGCTCTGGCCACCAGAGTGGACCTGTGAGCGCAGGTGTGTTGGGACGGAGGTGCGGAGGTGTGTGTGGCACTGAGACGGCGCGGTGACGTGGGGGTCGGTTCTTCCTTCCCCCACGCGGAGGACGGGGTGGGTGGGCTCGCTCGCCCGCCCTAAGGCGTGCGAAAGTGCGCTCTTGCGCCGTGGTCGCGGTCAGCCTGTGTGTGGGGGCCGCGGCCGCCGCCGCCGCACTAGACACTCCGCCGCACCAGACACTCCGCCGCACTAGACACTCCGCCGCACTAGACACTCCGCCGCACCAGACACTCCGCCGCACCAGACACTCCGCCGCACTAGACACTCCGCCGCACCAGACACTCCGCCGCACTAGACACTCCGCCGCACCAGACACTCCGCCGCACCAGACACTCCGCCGCACCAGACACTCCGCCGCACCAGACACTCCGCCGCACTAGACACTCCGCCGCACCAGACACTCCGCCGCACTAGACACTCCGCCGCACTACTCTCCGCCGCACCACACTCGCCGCACTAGACACTCACCGCGCCTCCGCGCCGCGGCGGCCGCGCGCGCCTCCGCCAGCAGGCGCTCGGCGCGCACGCGCGCCCCGTGCGCGGCAGCCCGCTGCGCCTGCGCCGCCGCACTAGACACTCCGCCGCACCAGACACTCCGCCGCACCAGACACTCGCCGCACTAGACACTCACCGCGCCTCCGCGCCGCGGCGGCCCGCTGCGCCTGCGCCGCCGCCGCACTAGACACTCGCCGCACTACTCTCCGCCGCACCAGACACTCGCCGCACTACTCTCCGCCGCACCACACTCGCCGCACTAGACACTCACCGCGCCTCCGCGCCGCGGCGGCCGCGCGCGCCTCCGCCAGCAGGCGCTCGGCGCGCACGCGCGCCCCGTGCGCGGCGGCCCGCTGCGCCTGCGCCGCCGCCGCACTAGACACTCGCCGCACTACTCTCCGCCGCACCAGACACTCGCCGCACTACTCTCCGCCGCACCACACTCGCCGCACTAGACACTCCGCCGCACCAGACACTCCGCCGCACCAGACACTCGCCGCACTAGACACTCACCGCGCCTCCGCGCCGCGGCGGCCCGCTGCGCCTGCGCCGCCGCCGCACTAGACACTCGCCGCACTACTCTCCGCCGCACCAGACACTCGCCGCACTACTCTCCGCCGCACCACACTCGCCGCACTAGACACTCACCGCGCCTCCGCGCCGCGGCGGCCGCGCGCGCCTCCGCCAGCAGGCGCTCGGCGCGCACGCGCGCCCCGTGCGCGGCGGCCCGCTGCGCCTGCGCCGCCGCCGCACTAGACACTCGCCGCACTACTCTCCGCCGCACCAGACACTCGCCGCACTACTCTCCGCCGCACCACACTCGCCGCACTAGACACTCACCGCGCCTCCGCGCCGCGGCGGCCGCGCGCGCCTCCGCCAGCAGGCGCTCGGCGCGCACGCGCGCCCCGTGCGCGGCGGCCCGCTGCGCCTGCGCCGCCGCCGCACTAGACACTCGCCGCACTACTCTCCGCCGCACCAGACACTCGCCGCACTACTCTCCGCCGCACCACACTCGCCGCACTAGACACTCACCGCGCCTCCGCGCCGCGGCGGCCGCGCGCGCCTCCGCCAGCAGGCGCTCGGCGCGCACGCGCGCCCCGTGCGCGGCGGCCCGCTGCGCCTGCGCCGCCGCCGCACTAGACACTCGCCGCACTACTCTCCGCCGCACCAGACACTCGCCGCACTACTCTCCGCCGCACCACACTCGCCGCACTAGACACTCACCGCGCCTCCGCGCCGCGGCGGCCGCGCGCGCCTCCGCCAGCAGGCGCTCGGCGCGCACGCGCGCCCCGTGCGCGGCGGCCCGCTGCGCCTGCGCCGCCGCCGCACTAGACACTCGCCGCACTACTCTCCGCCGCACCAGACACTCGCCGCACTACTCTCCGCCGCACCACACTCGCCGCACTAGACACTCACCGCGCCTCCGCGCCGCGGCGGCCGCGCGCGCCTCCGCCAGCAGGCGCTCGGCGCGCACGCGCGCCCCGTGCGCGGCGGCCCGCTGCGCCTGCGCCGCCGCCGCACTAGACACTCGCCGCACTACTCTCCGCCGCACCAGACACTCGCCGCACTACTCTCCGCCGCACCACACTCGCCGCACTAGACACTCACCGCGCCTCCGCGCCGCGGCGGCCGCGCGCGCCTCCGCCAGCAGGCGCTCGGCGCGCACGCGCGCCCCGTGCGCGGCGGCCCGCTGCGCCTGCGCCGCCGCCGCACTAGACACTCGCCGCACTACTCTCCGCCGCACCAGACACTCGCCGCACTACTCTCCGCCGCACCACACTCGCCGCACTAGACACTCACCGCGCCTCCGCGCCGCGGCGGCCGCGCGCGCCTCCGCCAGCAGGCGCTCGGCGCGCACGCGCGCCCCGTGCGCGGCGGCCCGCTGCGCCTGCGCCGCCGCCGCACTAGACACTCGCCGCACTACTCTCCGCCGCACCAGACACTCGCCGCACTACTCTCCGCCGCACCACACTCGCCGCACTAGACACTCACCGCGCCTCCGCGCCGCGGCGGCCGCGCGCGCCTCCGCCAGCAGGCGCTCGGCGCGCACGCGCGCCCCGTGCGCGGCGGCCCGCTGCGCCTGCGCCGCCGCCGCACTAGACACTCGCCGCACTACTCTCCGCCGCACCAGACACTCGCCGCACTACTCTCCGCCGCACCACACTCGCCGCACTAGACACTCACCGCGCCTCCGCGCCGCGGCGGCCGCGCGCGCCTCCGCCAGCAGGCGCTCGGCGCGCACGCGCGCCCCGTGCGCGGCGGCCCGCTGCGCCTGCGCCGCCGCCGCACTAGACACTCGCCGCACTACTCTCCGCCGCACCAGACACTCGCCGCACTACTCTCCGCCGCACCACACTCGCCGCACTAGACACTCACCGCGCCTCCGCGCCGCGGCGGCCGCGCGCGCCTCCGCCAGCAGGCGCTCGGCGCGCACGCGCGCCCCGTGCGCGGCGGCCCGCTGCGCCTGCGCCGCCGCCGCACTAGACACTCGCCGCACTACTCTCCGCCGCACCAGACACTCGCCGCACTACTCTCCGCCGCACCACACTCGCCGCACTAGACACTCACCGCGCCTCCGCGCCGCGGCGGCCGCGCGCGCCTCCGCCAGCAGGCGCTCGGCGCGCACGCGCGCCCCGTGCGCGGCGGCCCGCTGCGCCTGCGCCGCCGCCGCACTAGACACTCGCCGCACTACTCTCCGCCGCACCAGACACTCGCCGCACTACTCTCCGCCGCACCACACTCGCCGCACTAGACACTCACCGCGCCTCCGCGCCGCGGCGGCCGCGCGCGCCTCCGCCAGCAGGCGCTCGGCGCGCACGCGCGCCCCGTGCGCGGCGGCCCGCTGCGCCTGCGCCGCCGCCGCACTAGACACTCGCCGCACTACTCTCCGCCGCACCAGACACTCGCCGCACTACTCTCCGCCGCACCACACTCGCCGCACTAGACACTCACCGCGCCTCCGCGCCGCGGCGGCCGCGCGCGCCTCCGCCAGCAGGCGCTCGGCGCGCACGCGCGCCCCGTGCGCGGCGGCCCGCTGCGCCTGCGCCGCCGCCGCACTAGACACTCGCCGCACTACTCTCCGCCGCACCACACTCGCCGCACTAGACACTCACCGCGCCTCCGCGCCGCGGCGGCCGCGCGCGCCTCCGCCAGCAGGCGCTCGGCGCGCACGCGCGCCCCGTGCGCGGCGGCCCGCTGCGCCTGCGCCGCCGCCAGCTCGCGCCCCACCGCCTGCAGCCGCTCCTCCAGTCGGGACTCCATCTGCGGGGCACAGTTCCCGATGTGACGATATAAAATATTTAAATATATCACAAATCACAAAAAAAAAATGTGGCCGTTGGCGTACTTCGTATTGGTAACGAAAAAAAAAAATAGAAAAAAAAAACGTAGCCCCGCTATCCCTATATATGATATCCCCTTACCATCAAAGGACCGAACGCTTTGTAAAAAAGGCAATAATAATAACTGTCTATCCCACTCACCCTCTTAGCCTTTTGGCGCTGCTTCTTAGCCCTTTTCTTCCCGCGGTCTACGTGTCGCGCTGGACCCTCGATGTACTGCAAGAGCGCGTCAAGGTCTCGAGGGTCTTCAGCTCTGTTGTTGCACCCACCTCGACCACGCCAACAAGAACCTCTGCAAATAGATATTTTAGATGATGAGTTGGCGCAAGCAATGGTCACTATACTACATGTTGCACTTGCGGTCACGGGTTCTATCCCCGGACGCGACAAACATTTGTATAGGTCATATAGATCCCAACACAGGAGTAAGCCCATTGTTGAGTCTAAGACAAATATGGAGTTTGAGTCTAGTTTAAAATGAATAATCTATACAAATAAATAAAATTGGAGTGTCTGCTTTTAATATTAAAATAACCGCCTTTTTCTAAATGCATATGGATACACACACAGATAAACGGTACATATACCAAAATAACTTTTTTTACAATTTTTGTTTGTCTGTCTGTCTTTTTGTTTGTTCCGGTTAATCTCTGAAGCGGCTGGACCGATTTTGACGGGACTTTCATTGACGGGACTTTCAATGGCAGATAGCTGATGTAGTAACGAGTAACTTAGGCTACTTTTACACTTTTTTCATTTTGTTAAATTCCACAGGGACGAAGTCGCGGGCACAGCTAATAATATATAATCTATTTATTAGCAGAAATGCTACTCAAAAGTGACCTGCTATAAAGGAGATGAAAATCAGGCATGACACACAAACTAGATAGATTAACGAGTGACCTTAATATTTTCTTTTTAACAATTTTTTGCAAGCTTGATTTACCAATCGTTAAAAAAGTATTGGAAATTCCTCACATACAGAACCATAGTCACTTAATTAATAATATTACCCAGAACAGCCAGAGCTAGTTGAGAAGACGCTCGTATCTCGACTCGATATCGACACTGTGTTCTGTTGTTGCCGACTCTGCCGCATCTGCTGTTGTTGTTGCATCTGCATCTGTTGCTGTTGTTGTTGTTGATGTTGTTGCATCTGCTGTTGTTGTTGAATCTGCTGCTGCTGTTGTTGTTGTTGCATCTGTTGTTGTTGTAGCTGTTGTTGTTGTTGCAACTGCATTTGATGCTGTCGAAGCAACGCGTCGTGCCTTTGTTGCTGTTCAATTTTAAATATTTATAATATATATTTTACGAGGTTATTCAAGCTGTTTTAATAGTGTTTATATAGCTATTTAGTATAATTTTTTACAGTCGTATAATATTTAAGAATAATTATGTTTTTAAGGAAACACAATTTTTTAAAGGAGAAGAATATACATTCAAACCAAGAAACAATTTATCATCATCATCATCACAGCAGCCTTTCGCAGTCCACTACTAGACATAGGCCTCCACAAGTTCACGCCAAAATGGCGTGAACTCATGTGTTTTGCCCATAGTCACCACGCTGGGCAGGCGGGTTGGTGACCGCAGGGCTGGCTTTGTCGCACCGAAGACGCTGCTGCCTGTCTTCGGCCTGTGTATTTCAAAGCCAGCAGTTCGATGGTTATCCCGCCATCGGTCGGCTTTTTAAGTTCCAAGGTAGTAGTGGAACTGTGTTATCCCTTAGTCGCCTCTTACGACACCCACGGGAAGAGAGGGGATGGCTATATTCTTCGATGCCGTAACCACACAGCATTTTATACTACTATATAATACTAATAGTTTTCTTTAAAATATTTTGGAAACAACAAACCTGTTGTTGTCTTATCTGTTGTTGCTGCTGAGGAGTCAAAGTCGGTTTGTTGTGTATCGGCAGATCGTATATAGGTTCAGGTTTCTTTTGTTGGTGTTGTGTTTGCTGTTGTTGTTGGTTTTGTTGTTGTTGTTGTTGTTGTTGTGGTTGTGGTTGTGGTTGTTGTTGTTGTTGTTGCTGCTGCTGGTGTTGTTGTTTTTGTTGTTGTTGCTGCTGCTGCATCTGCTGTTGCATTTGCGCTTGCTGCTGTTGTTTGAGTTGCTGGAATTTAAAGAAAAATAATAAGTATTGGTGTACTTATATATTGCAATTTACATACCAAAAGCAACGTTAATCGATGTCTATGATGACAGCTGTGACCAAGACGGCTTGACGTGCATCCTGAGGTTAGGTTTTATGTATATTATCGATTATGGTCTGCCAGATTTAAATAATCCTTATTTTTATATCCACTCTCAAATACTGTACAGTCAGGAGTTTGTGTAACGGTGTTTGTGGTCTCATTCCTCTGAAGCGCTTGAAATTGAAACAGGACCCACACCACTAAGCCGTTATATACATACCTGTATTCGTATCTGCTCCATAGCGCTCGCATTGACTTTCCCCTCGGCTTTGACCGCAGTTGGAGCGTTCACTTGCGCTGGAACTGAACGTTGAAGAGCCTAGAAATAGTAAAAGTTTGTGTGTCAGCTCCCATACATTAACTCCTTAATCCTAAATAACGAATCACGTGATATCAATACATGTAATAAAAGTGTAACGGATCGCTGTCTATACATGGAAAATATATGAGAAAAAATATTGTTAGGACCTTTATCAACGCAAATAGCACCTAAAACAATGATCGTTAGAATTTTTTATCTGTTTATCTAATTGTCTGTGCGTTTGTGCAAACTAATCTCAGAAAATTAATAAATAAATAAAAATGTCAATCAGTCCATACTTAAAAAGAATTATGCCCATTTAAAGAATCACGTTGAACATGATGTAAATACCCAAACGATGGTGTAAATAAACTAAAAGATATATTCAAAAAATGCCGTCCAAAGTCACCAATTAACGCGGACGAAGTTGCGGGCACAGCTAGTTTCACTGTCACTATTGACACTTTTGAGTCCACGGACTTACCGCTGATGGATCCGTGACAATGTCGACGGTATATTGCGAGTTTCAGAAGTGTGTTTGCTAGCAAACGAAAAGAACCTGCTTCAATTAAAATCGAATACTCAAAATGTAGTCATCAGATCTCAATCAAATTAAATGCAACCACATGACAAGCATCAGCTTTCGATTAAGAATTATTAAAATCGATATATGCAGTGAAAAGTTATGTGGTAAACAACGTAGGTCGACAAAAAAGTAGTCAAGTTACTATACCCATTATTAGATATAACTCGAAAAGTACTGCGTAGATTAAATCATAGAAATATGTCGAATTACTTGACGACGTAATTGAAATCGTTTTTTTTTTTTTCGTTTGCAGGTAAAAAAATTATCCGAAGTAAATATTTTTTTACCTTAGGTTTATTTTCCGGTTTCTCTGTGACGACCATCTTGGCCATTTTTTCAGCTAGCTGTTTCTGCTGGTTCTCGATGGCTTGCCGCTTCTGTTGCGCCTGCGCAGGAGTCAATGTTGGGGGGAGAGACTTGGGGAGGGCCTGAGAAGCGGGGAGAAGTTAAATAAATAAGGCCAACTGGAGAAGTACCTCGACGTTACGGAAGATCGGATCGATCGATCGGATCGGAAGATCGGATCAGCTAAATGATACTACTTTCAAGCTGTGTTGTGTTCCTGTGTGGCTAAGGTGGCCAGAGCTCCTGGGGAGGTGGGGGGAGATTGGAGGGTCGGCAACACGTTTGCGACGTTTCCGGTGCTGCAGACGTCTATAAGCTACGGTAATCGCTTACCATCAGGTGAGCCGTACGCTCGTTCTTCTTGCTTTTCGCAAGAAAAGACGACCGTGTGTGCATATTTTATTACAATGGTTTATTAGTTTTAACAGTTTTAGTGGTACTCACGGGGGGTGTGGAGGCCTGCGACTGCGGGGGCTGCGGGGGCGCGCGCTCCGGCGGGGACTCCACCTCGCCCTGGAACCACATCACAACTGTTACTCAGGGTACGTCTATACTAATATTATAAAGCTCAAAACTTTGAACGCGCTAATCTTAGGCTACTGGCTCGAATTGAAAAATACTTTTTGTATCGGATATATATATATATATATATATCTGACAACCATAGGCTATTTTTTCCCTCAATCTAACGCGTGGGAAACTTCAGGACACAGCTAGTAATATAAAAGATGAATTCAGGTTGAGGAAGGTTGTCTGGTAGACGCTTTTTTAAGCGTCAAGCAATAAAACCGCCTTCGCGCACTTTTTGCGTATGTTTTGTATTTTCTATATATCATCATTATCATTACAGCCTATACAGTTCACAGCTGGACATAGGCCTCCACAAATTTACGCCAAAAATAACGTAAACTGAGTGAAGTAAGTAACTAAGAACAAGGGTTCCTACGGTGGGGTCAATTTCGACCCTTCGGGGGTTAAAAAGCTTTATCAGGCGGTCTTCGATATAATATAGATTTTAATGTTTTCAAAGTTTTTAAATTAGAAATTTAGTATTTAGTATCACTAAGAAAACGAACTGGGGGCGTTCGATGTATCAGTTCATTTTGGAAAAGAGTTCTCAAGTCCAAAATAGTTTTCAGAATGGCTATTTTAGAGTGTTATTTAGATAAATATATACATACGTTCGTTTTACATTTCTGCTTCTTCTTATTGAGTATCGATCTCAACCTCTCTCTCGTTTCGTTGAAGTTGCGCGGAACTGGGGTCGTTAGCGGCGGCTGTAACGTGACATACAACATTAATACGCTAAGGTTAAGATATTTGCCTACCTTTTTAGAAAAATACCTCACAATTACTCCACATAAATTATATACCCTATTTTATATTATGTACCCATGTATGAAGGGAATAATGAAAGGGGACGAAGCGAAAGAAGTATGTAAGGATCGTAGCAAATGGAAGGAAGGGGTCTCTGCCTACCCCTACGGGAAAGAGGCGTTATTATATGTATGTATGTATGTATGTAAATTATATATCATTTTATAGATAATTGCTCATTCTACTGGCATCCAAAACTCAAAAATTTATTATTGCTTGTGTTTTTATAAATTAATTTATTAAAATCTAATATATAAAATTCTCGTGTCGCGGTGTTTGTAGTTAAACTCCTCCGAAACGGCTTGACTGATTCTCATGAAATTTTGTGTGCATATTGGGTAGGTCTAAGAATCGAACATCTATTTTTCGTCCCTCTAAATGTTAAGGGTAGTCCACCGATAATTTTTTTTTAAATTTTAGATAAATTATTTATTCTTTATTTTATTATGATTTGGCGTTGAAAAATACATACAACCCTAAATTTTTACTTTCCTACCACCAACTCCTATTTTTAAATAGCGTTTAGCGGCAAGACAACGTTTGCCGAGTCAGCTAGTATGTATGTATGTATGTATGTATATATATATATGTATGTATATATATATATATATATATATATATGATGGAGATAGGGTACAACAGGAAATATCCTGCGTAATATCTGGACCAGGCCGACTGGGCAAGTACCTCGACCTTACAGAAGATTACAGCTAAATAATACTGCTTTCAAGCAGTGCTATGTTCCTGTGAGTAAGATAAAGCTTTTGGACAGGATCGGCGGTATGATCGGAAACGCGCTTGCGATGCTTCTGGCGTTGCAGGCGTCTTTGGGCTACGTAAATCGTTTACCGTCAGGTGAACCGTACATTTGTTTGTTCTGAAGTGATACTCACCGCTAGTCCGAAGACAGTGCAGTAGCAACAGTTGCAGGGCTGGTCGGCGGCGCCCTCACCCACACAAGCGCCGTGCCCCACTGGGGGTAAAGTTTCTATTACTAACTTATCTTATCATCCGCCAACCCGCATTGGAGCAGCGTGGTGGATTAAGCTCTGAACCTTCTTCTACATGGGGAAAGAGGCCTATTCCCAGTAGTGGGATATTACAGGCTGAAGCGTAAGACATATCCTCTTCGATTCCCGCTCGGGATGGATATTCGTATTTGTACAAATATTTCTTTCCGTCTGTTCGTCTGTCCTAGTGGGTCTCCCCACCGTGCCTCGGAGAGCACGTTAAGCCGTCGGTTCCTAGTGTTATCTTATAAACCTGATAATTCATCTATTTTACTTTGGCTTTGAAATTTAATATTGAGATCAAATGTTGTTGTATTTTATCTCATGTAAGCAGTGTTTATTGTTTGTTACCAATAAAATTTATTTTATTTTATTACTATTTTTCATGCAGCTTGATCTCTCTTAATACGTCTTACCTTTAATTTTTTTATCTACGGGTCTAAGTTAACGATGAGTTGTTTTTAATATTTATATATCATTACAGCCTATACAGTCCACTGCTGGACATAGGCCTCCACAAGTTTACGCCAAAAATAACGTGAACTCATGTGTTTTGCCCATAGTCACCACGCTGGGCAGGCGGGTTGGTGACCGCAGTACTGGCTTTGTCGCACCGAAGACGCTGCTGCCCGTCTTCGGCCTGTGTTTTTCAAAGCCAGCAGTTGGATGGTTATCCCGCCATCGGTCGGCTTCTTAAGTTCCAAGGTGGTTGTGGAACCTTGTTATCCCTTAGTCGCCTCTTACGACACCCACGGGAAGAGAGGGGGTGGCTAAATTCTTTAGTGCCGTAGCCACACAGCACGGCAGTACATTATATAATTAGACTTAAAAAAAATCTTTTGAATTGTCATTGTACAGTTTAAAATTAAATTAAAATTAGTATTGAGATATGATTTAAGAAACATCTAGAATCTAGACCAAAACAGTTAGTCATAAATGTAAACGTCCATACAAATGTATACAGGTACAAATGATAAATCAACTCACCTTTACAAACATGCTGCTGATGGTTACCGTTCTCACAGCCCTTCGGGGGCTGCTTTTGCTTCTGCATGACCTTCTTCTCCTTCTTCTTGTCCTCTTGAAGCTTCTTATCATCGTCGCACTTCACTACATCACCGGGACACACAGACGACACATCTGAATTCTTACACGAATCACAAACACAGTCATTCGTCCATTTGCAGTTGTTTTTGGGTGTATCGCAAGCGTCGCTTTCAGATTTCGTCTGTCCGTTTCTCGACATATTCCTAAAGGCGACCGCGTTTAAAGTTTGTTTAGCATTTCTCAACGCTTGGGCGGAATATTTAGCTAAAAGTTCCGGGTTCTGGGAACCGATGACTGATAGAGGAGTTTTGTCCTTATCGATTTCTAATTCTTCTACTTTCATACATTCTTCTGCGTCCTCTTCTAGAAGTTTCGCGTCGATACTAGAACATATAGATATGACGTGTTTTTTATAGGTTTCAGGAACGGGCAGTCCTTGGGTTATGTAGGATTTTATCGCGTAAAAACTATCTAAAAGTGATTTATCGCCCTTTGACGTCAATATCGCTTCACACTTCGCTAAAAGTGCGTAGCTCTTGCATTTCTTATCGTCGTCATCGTTATTTGCCGGTAATTCCTCCTTCTTGACCGGTTTCGGGGGTTCTTGATTGGTTTTCTTGACTATTCTTACGTTTGCTTTACCAATTATCTTACTGAGACCTTTAGCTGCTACGATTTCCGCTTCACTGGCCTGTGTTTGTATGACTTTCGTCGGGGGCGCCATTTTCGAAAACGATTCCCTTAAAGTGTCCTCTAACTGCTCCAGCCTGTACAGCATCACTAGCCATTCATCACCCGTCAAACCTTTTTTGGGCAGCGTTTCCATATACTGCCTGTTGGTTTCTTTCAAGCGATTCATGAAGTAATCCTTTTTTCTATCATTCGACAACGTCGAAAAGTCTGGCGCGTTGTCCAATTTCCTGACCTCTAGACCCGTAAGTTCCTGTATAACGTTGATAGCGATTTCCGGGTCTAGGAATATCCAGCTAACTAGCTCCTGCGACTCCGCGCAACGTTTCACAACGTCCAAATACTTAAACTTTAAACTTTTCACAGCTGATTTCTTATCGTCGGACATTTTCGACAATTTCACTATTAGCAAGTCTAGCGTGTTACCAGCAAACGTGCTCAGTAACTTTGTGATTTGTTTCAGAGTTTCCTTCGAAGCTGAACACCCTTCTGTATCCGATTCGTCGTTACTTCGATTCAATTCATCGATTTTTTCAATAATCTTGTCACTTTCGCTATTACACTGTTTCGAAGCTAAGTCCTGTATCGACGAATAGAACTTATCTAACATAACTTCTATTTCATTCTCTAATATATCGATAGGTATGCTCTTAAGCTTAGTAGCTACGTTGTGTTTCCAGGAATTAAACCTAGATTTGACTATATCTCTCAACTCAGTCATACTTAAAGCGTCCTTAACAGAATTATCGAATAGATTGGAGGCTTTCGAATACATTTCAGAATTAAGACTATTACGCGGTAAAAATAGCAATTCCTTACCTTCCTCTAAAAACTTGGATAGTTCTGGACTCTTATTCTGTTTGAGGTAATCGAAAGCCTTATTAATAACTACTTGAGCGGGCGTAGAAAATAGGAAATCCTTAAACTCATCGTTATTCTTATTTTTCATAAGATTCTGCAGATCCTTTTCGTCCTTCAATATTTCCGTGATACCCTCAAATTGGAACACGTCGTCGTCGGCTCTAATTCTACGATTAATTTTTCTCTTGGCAGTGTTTTTCGTTACTTTTATATTGTCTCGTTTCGAAAGCTTCAATTCCCGTATCTGCTTCAACGTTTCCGGCGTCAATTGGGCGTCATTGTTCACATCCGGCAAGCTATTCATAATAGACGCGAATTCCGGAAGTTCGAAGCTGGCGTTCGCGAACTCAGACAACTTCGAAGCTATTTCCGGCATATTAGCTAGAGTTTGAGGCATATTTTCTACTAATTCGGATAACTTTGACATTGCAACGTTCATATCTATTGGATCGTCTGCGTCCATTTTTTCTAGAAATTCCGCGGAATTCTTATCTAGGGTTAACATGACTTCGACGATCTGCTCCATAGTCGGAGGCTCGTGAACATCCCGTTTCTTCTCATCTTTATTATACGAATTGATTATATTCTGGCATTCCTCCATTGCTTTCTTAATTTTCAAACCGAATGTCACATATTTTAACACATCAACGTCCTTGTCTTCATTATTATCTATTTCGCTAGCATCCTCATCATTAGCTCTGGCGTTTATATCACTAGCTTGTGATTGAAAATCTAACACTTTATCTTCTTTGTTAAAAATTTTATTAACGGCTATGATTCTTTGTGACTTATGCGAGTAAACTGGCGGTCCGGAGGTCGTCGGAGACATTTCTTGCAACGGTGGACTGACCGAATCTAGATATTTAACATCTTTCTCCGGCTCGTACTCCTCTTTACCATCCGGACTATTTAACGCGAAATTGGCAAACTTAGCTAGACACTCTTTCATTTCCTTACAAATAGTGTCCGTCTCTTTCTCGCCTACTATTGTTTCCGTATCGCTTATATTATCTTCCTTGTCTAACGGGAACGCTTCAGGCGGTTCCGCTTCGGATTTGCTATCTATTTCTTTGTAGGGAGACTTTATATCTGGCTGGAGGGGGGCCTTACTTTTGAGTAGTTGGAGGATTTTGTGAGGTTTATTTATTGCTTGGGATAGTTGGGGTTTGAGCTTTCGTTTCGGTGCGGACGCCATTTTCTGTAGCTTCGGGCTGAGGTTGCGCCGCTTACGCTTCGGAAGGTCATCTATAACCTTTACGTTTGCGTCCGGCAAGCTAGAAACAAAATTAATATTACTTTACATATCCTTAAAGCATGTTTCTTTAATTCTTTTTTAACAGACTTGATCGAATCATCGCTGTCACTTTTCTTAAATAAATTACAAAAATGGCGTGCATAAAGTTATTAGACAGGGTAGGCAGTCAAAAAAAAATATGAACAGCCACACTGCACCTACTTTCTCGCAATTTTTTCCTAATTTATTTTAATTTTGTTTGGAATAGAGGCTTTTAGATAATTTCAAGAACAGACAAGTAAATTATTGGACACGTAAAGTGCATTTAGACTTATGATAATGCAGGCATACAAATACACGTACAGCAACCAACTAATATTTATCAAACAAATTAGATACTGGATAGACTGTGACCTCATAAGGCCGGCACTCTGATAATTTCGTTTGAGTCAAACATGGGAAATCATTGATAAGACTATTAATTAGTTACGATTGTATGCTTAATGAAAGTACTTGTTTATTTATTAATAAATGAAAAATTATAACGTCATTGTTATATTATTTATCGTCATTGTTATATTATTATTAAATTGATACGACTGAAGAATTTTTAAATTATCCGTAAAATCGAACGTGTTGAATTTGGATGAACTATTTACTTTCATCAAACACACGTCTCCGTTAACTTACTCATCACTAACATATTAATATTTTCACTAATAACATGAACGCACAAACGAAAAATTCAAAGCGAATTATTACTATTACGAAATTAATCTGTAGAATGTTGGGATTACGCGACCGTGTCAAAAGTCATAATTATTAGTACAAACGGTATCAAATTCAAGACAATTTAATTTGACAGGTTATTCTTAGGCAGTGCCTAATTTCGTTGTTAAACCGACCAATTTTAAACACACGATACTTTGTTCGTATTCCATATGACGCGCGCGACATTATAAAATTGTAGGATTGCATAATGTCTTACTGTCATTGCTAACATTTGTTACGCGAATATAGGCAGAAGTTTCATAAAAGGCCCGTCGTCGATTCGCGCGAAGCGCTGATATCGCATATATGTATTACGGCGGGTTTTTTAGTTGAAGCGGATTTAAATTGAATTACGGTTTATGTACGATTTTTATTTTTGTGTTACCCACAATTAGGAATTCTAAACATTTTTGAATATCATATCACATGGCGCCACGGTTCGCTTAAAACCGAAAGTAAAAATCATCATATCAAAAGTTTCGCTCTGGCGAGTATATCGTTCCATAGCTTAATTGGCTAGAGCGTCGACACGGTATGTCGAAGACGCGGGTTCGAATCCCGCTGGAGCGGTCAATTTTTGATATGATATTCAAAAATGTTTAGAATTCCTAATTGTGGGTAACACAAAAATAAAAATCGTACATATTAAAAATAGCATGGTGTCGTCTCCTGTCAAAGATTTTCATTGTAATATGAAACTTTGAATAGTTACGAGTCTCTGTAAAGAACTCACTATAGACGGCGCCACGGTTCGCTTAAAACCGAAAGTAAAAATCATCATATCAAAAGTTTCGCTCTGGCGAGTATATCGTTCCATAGCTTAATTGGCTAGAGCGTCGACACGGTATGTCGAAGACGCGGGTTCGAATCCCGCTGGAGCGGTCAATTTTTGATATGATATTCAAAAATGTTTAGAATTCCTAATTGTGGGTAACACAAAAATAAAAATCGTACATATTAAAAATAGCATGGTGTCGTCTCCTGTCAAAGATTTTCATTGTAATATGAAACTTTGAATAGTTACGAGTCTCTGTAAAGAACTCACTATAGACGGCGCCACGGTTCGCTTAAAACCGAAAGTAAAAATCATCATATCAAAAGTTTCGCTCTGGCGAGTATATCGTTCCATAGCTTAATTGGCTAGAGCGTCGACACGGTATGTCGAAGACGCGGGTTCGAATCCCGCTGGTTACGGTTTATGTCTTTTTTAAAAATATGTAATGTTCATGTTTTATATATCATTTTTAGTAACATGACAAGGTAGGCAGTGCCTTTCTGCCTCTATGGAATGCACGCTACGGAATTAGAAAGCCTTTCTAAGTTCTTACTACAAATAGACAATTTAGATACAGTTAATCTTAGTGCACCTTTACGTTTGAGGCGTTTATTTTAGATTACTATTAAGTTAACTCATTACCTCTCCCTTTCCTGACGCAGCTGGTCTTCGAGCCACATCCTCAAGCGATGGTAGTACAACTGCTGATCGCGCATGTGCATTACCTTACGTCGTACCTGCGAAATTTATTTATACACATAAATAAAAAGTAATCACCGAAATAAAGAAAATGCATAATTTCCGAACGACTGGACTTTTTTCTAACTTCACAAAATTATCTGTATTTGTTATTTTCAGAATAAGAGACAGTTAAAAAGAAATGGATATATATTTATGGAAAAAGAATTTGGCGGAACGAAGTTCGCCGGGTCAATAAGGATTAAACAAATTACAAGGGTTATGGATTCTATGCTTACCTCCGTCTTGGTGTTATTATTGTAACATAAAAATTATTCCGTCACCCACTACGTACTACGCTACTAATATAAAGAGGTCAAAAGGCCTTTTAGCCAAAGCCTCTTTCTAATTGCTTTTTTTTACATGACTACAGTATTCTTCCACATACACAAAATCACGCGATAATACTCGTAGTGTTATAACAATAAAATACTGACCCTTTTTAATGCAAAAATGGTAGTAAACAAGCGTATGGTCCACCTGGTAACCTATAGGCGCCTGGAATACCGGAAATATTGCGATCGTATTGCAGTGAGCCTCATTAAGAGATCTCGAGCGCCTAGTGCGAGTTTTGTTCACAGAAACGTGCCAGAAACGCGTTTATACGTGAAGATTACTTTGTATTGGAATTTAAACAGTACAGCCTAGACGATAAAGAATAGAATACGATACAACAGATACACCGCCATCTAGCGGCAAACGCGAGAACTAGATTGTAATGCTTATCCCTTCATTCCTTATTCCGAATTTCCCATACACAATGAAGTTAAAATTTACGCCCGTTATTGCGAGGCGGATTAAGCAAAGCTCGCACTAGGCACTCTGCCCACTTTACTCACTGTTGACTTTACAGGAACACAACACTATATTCTATTTTTTTGAAAGAGTCTTATTTAGTAAATAAATATGGTTTATTTCCAACCACAGACAATAGAGTAATATTGTAAGTATAGTAAAGTGTTACAAAGAACAAATGAATGAACAATGTTAATAAGCCATAGACGAAAGTAAAATTGATTTTATGTTCAAATATTTAACGATACTATATTGCTAAAATTATTGCAAAACCTGATAATATATTGAATATTTTTGCTAAGAATTAGTAGAGGTGCAGAATTACGAAAAAAAGATAAAAATCGAGTATCTTTATAAAAGACAACAAATTTATATTTCGTTTATGTAAAATGGTCGGTAAAAAAGACGTCATAAATAAAATTTACAACAAACTAGCGCCTGTGTCTAGAAAATAAAAGTCGACCCTATTAGTATTATTGTCACATTATGTGTATTCACTATAAATATAGAACCTTGCGCCGACAGCTCACTCTCTGTAACATCTAAACAAAAGGATTGATAACACTGTTGCTCACGTAGCTCTCGTTGGGTAATCCTAAGCCTCATACTAAAGTCCCACAAAATTTTCCTGCGAACTACAATAAACTTTTATGCCAATGCAAAATGTTCAGGGTAAAATTAATATTCAGAAATATTCAAATTATAAAATAAAACCTTTACAATTAACATTTACAAACATAATAACAAATCGCTTAACGGCAATATTGTTTTATAACTTACTAACAAATTATGATTCGTGAAAATTTAAAAGATAAGTAAAAAACATGGCCTATTTTATCGCTCATGCTGCTCATTCTCTTATACTCATTCACCTCCAAAAATATTATTACCACATCCCTATTTGCGTCATAAAAAAAGATATTAAAACGTCATATTCTAAAAAATATTAATTATCTGCACGCTCGAAATCCATATTTTAATAATTTTTATGTACTTAAAATGTGTTGTGAAACTGCGAAAAAAAAAACGTGAATTACGATTGACAGGGGTTTGTTTATCGAATAAGACTCTTCCACAAAAAAAAAAAAAAAAAAACAGAATATAGTCGAGAGCAGCACTATGGCAGTGATCTGTTACGGATAACGCGACGTGCTGGTCCAGGCTAGCCCTGGCCCGAGGCGCAGCGCGTACCTCCTTGAAGCGCTGCAGGTGGTACTCGGGGCACAGCGGGCGGCACGGCGCGCGCGCGGGCGCGGGCGGCGGCGAGCCGGGCGGCGGCGGCGCCGGCGCGCGCCCGCCCGCCAGCCGCGCGCACACCTGCGGCACACAGCGCTACCACTCACCACTCCACCACTCGACCACTCCACCGCCGCTCGGCGGGGCGGAGGAGGGGGTCTAACTCTACTCGACCGCCATCGCCAGCTCTAACCCTCGTCCGGAGACACGCGCTCCCGGGGAGGGGGGGGGTGCGCTCGGCGTGGTGGAGGAAGGGGTCTAAGGAAATACTTTCGCAAGTAAGGGGGAGGGAGGGACAGAAGAGGATCTACGGAGATACGTACATAAGTGGGATGGAAGTTTTTACGTGACAATGAGAGGAAGGGATCTGAGGAGATACATTCGAAGATGAGGGGAATCGAGGGTCTTTGTTTATCGTGACGAGATGTTATAACGTCGAAGTGGGGTCTTTGCTTGGGATGACGATATGTGACAACGAGAAGGGGGCCTTCGCGAATCAAAAGAAATGTGACATTCGAAATTCATTACTTTTTTTCTCATTAAGACTTTTTCATGAGTGTAGATAGTCAAAGAGGCAACAGTTGTGACGTAAATATTTGCTAGGTACGTCATTAAAAGCATGAATTAGGGTAAAAAAAGGGTAGAGGCGGGGTTAAAAATGATAAAGTTTCGGGTGACGTATTGTATGGACGGCCTCTAAGGTTAGTGACATAATGGTCCGTGATGTGGTACAATGTGGTAATATACTTTACAATAAACTTAACACCGTATAACACCTACATGACCCCTCATTCGAAGAAACGCAGTTAGCAGACGAACAGCTGGTACAAACACATCATTTTTACTCAAGTACATAGAAAAAATATAAGGATAATTTTCAGTCGTAAATACAGTATTCTGAAAAATTAGAAAGGTAAATCCTAAGTCTACTGTACTTGCTATACTTGTAAATGCTACTATACTTAACAAATTATTACAGACGATACGTAGTCTACTGTACTAGTCCAGTACTCACAGTGGAAAGTCTCTTCTGCTTCCGATACAGCTGCAACTGCCTCCGGTGGACATCGGGAAGTCTGCGGTACATCGCCATTAGCTTTCGGTCTACTTCCGACAAACCGGCGTGTACACGGCGTCTGAAAGACAGACATACATAACTTTTATTATAGTATTACTAGAATTACTAGACGACTGGGCAAACTTTGTTGAACAAAAATTAAAAAATATATATACGGTCAAATCGAGTAACCTCCTCTTTTTTGAAGTCGGTTAAAAAAAGTAGGTTTTCTGCTCGAGAAATTTGTCTTTACACGAGACTGGGGCCCAATACTGCTAATATTCTTTTGAAGCTATCATCATGCCTCACAACATATCCGGTGTTAAGATCAATCGATTCACAGGGTGCTGAGAATACAATTTTTACTGATTTTCAGTATTTTCGATTCATTAGGAAACCTTAATACATAAAAATCTGAAACTTGCAGCATCAGAGTATCTTATGAGTACCAATACTTCCTAAAATTATGTGTCCGATATCTTTCTGTGCCTATCGGTATTCTTATCGTCCCATGACCTTTAAATTGGATCACATAACACACACCACCTTTCGATTTGAAAAAGAATATTCGAAATCGGTTCACTCAGTCATAAATTAGTCATATTGAGATAACATACATAAAAAAAAAAATTCAATCGAATTGAGAACCTCCTCCTTTGGAAGTCGGTTCAAACAGTACACAGTGCGTACATAAAAGGATTTTATCCGATCGTTACCAACAATAAACAAGATTGACTATGTATGTATAATATGTAGTCATACTCTTCACTGAGGTAGGGCACAGCAGGAATTTCCTGCTCAAAATATGGAGCAGCCCGACTGGGGGAGTACCTCGACCTTACATCACAGCTAAATAATACTGTTTTCAAGCAGTATTGTGTTCTTGTTGGTGAGTAAGGTGACCAGAGCTCCTGGGGGGATTGGGGATTGGGTCGGCAACGCGCTTGCGATGCTTCTGGTGTTGCAGGCGTCTATAAGCTACGGTAATCGCTTACCATCAGGTGAGCCGTACGCTTGTTTGCCGACCTTGTGACATAAAAAAAAAACTCACCTCGCGTCCCTATCCGTCCATCGATCGCAGTGTCTCAACACGCGGTCCATGAGTCTCTCGATGGCTGCGATGGATCTCATCAAGCGTCGGACGGACCGGCACAGCCTCCCACCACCAGACCCCGATGATGACGACGGCGACCCGTCGGAGTCTGAACCTGGGGATGACAATGGGGATGAGTCCTCCCGTGACCATGGTAGCTGTGAAGTATCTGAAACGTAGGACGTGTAAAAAAACCTAATAAATCGATATAAAATCCGAAAAAGTTGTTTCATTATAATGACAACATTAAATAATAATCATGATATACCTTTTTAAAATCCTTGTAGTGTGCCCTTCAATTTGATACCCATATTGTAGTATTCGAGAAACAAAATTTTTTTTCATTAAGTACAATGGCTTCGCGCAGCCGCCATGTTTGATTTTTTTTAATATCACCTATCTAAGAACACTTGGGCACTAAGACGAACCTAACGATACCTCAGTGGTTCTGGAAATATGAGGTAGTAAAGAATATTACATACAAACATACATACATACATACAAGATACGCGCGAAAAACATAACCCTTCCTTGGCAGTCGGGTAATTATAAAGGATAATTAGGAAAATTCCTAATAGAAGTAACCATGTTTATCTAAAATCTTATATATAATGGATAACTTATTAAAGTTACTTATTAACTTCAGAGTTTCTTGCCGATTGTTCTCTGCAGAATCTACATTCCGAATCGGTGGTAGCCTTTACTTTTATATATAATAATCACTTTTAACCTTTAATTCGTAAAATGACGATTCGAAAGTGCTTTTGAAGCCTATTTGAATAAGTTATTTTTGATTTTGATTTTACGCCTGATAGCGATCGTTACTCATAGTTGGGAATATATCCGCCAACCCGCATTGGAGCAGCGTGGTGGATTAAGCTCTGATCCTTCCCCTACATGGAGAAAGAGGCCTATGCCCAGTAGTGGGATATTACAGGCTGAAGCGAATGATTTTGATTTTGACACTTGGTACATACATTACCTAAATTTGTAATGTACCTAATGTTGATATTTTTGCTACCTTAAGTTGTTGTTTTTTGTAAATTTTATTTCATTGTTTTGCTAGTGATTTCAACCGATCTGCGCTAATGGTATGATATGATATGGGAGCAACAAAAGCCGAAATAGCTATTTTCAGAATTTTTGTTTGTTATTATTCTCGATATCACATAACTTTTGATGCACGAAAAAATACTTGCTATTTTTTATGTATTAATGTCTTAACAAACTCAAGTATAAGTTTCATGTGAACACACTCGACTAGAAAGTGCCTCGCAATTTCAACCGAACCGTTCTTCAATTAGAGAAAAAAGCTAACTAACATGCCTATAGCATTCTTCAGTAATTATATTTTTTACAACTAGGTCGGTAAACAAGCCTACGGCTAACCTGAGGGTAAGCGATTACCGTAGCTTATAGACGTCTGCAACAACAGATGCATCGCAAGCGCGTTGCCGACCCTATTCCCATTCAGTTCCCATATATTCGGTTCGATAAAATCCAAAACTTTATTTTTTTTTCATATTTTACTGCTCTCTACCAAAGCACGGCAATATAATCCCACTCATATTATATAAACTTTTACAAATGTATCACTTACTGTCATCGAGGTCGTCGGTGAAGTTGGAGTCACTCAGGTCCAAGCCGGAGTTCGATTTGCTCATGTGATCCTCAAAGTTATCGGGAGGCCTGTAATGTAAATATAATTTTAATTATAACATATATATTATCCGTTGGTTCCCTGGGAAAGGGGACGGGCGCTTTTGTGGGACGCAACCTGCGTTGACACACTTGCTCCGTCTCATGTCAGGGAAACAGCCTTAAAAGCGGGAGCCGCAGCGGAAAAAGCTGAAACGACTAAACGGCACAAATATTCGTCACTAATTCCAAATTACATCTTTGTGCCGTTTGCAGTCGAAACACTTGGACCTTGGAGTAGCAGTGCTAAAAATTTTTTAAATGATATAACACCTCGCCTTATTGCCTCCACTGGTGACAAGAGGGCTGGTGCATTTTTTGCCCAGAGAATCGGCATAGCGATTCAACGGGGAAATGCTGCCAGCATTCTTGGCACAATTCCACGCGGACATGATTTATACCAAAACTATCTGTAAATATTTAGTTCTTAAGTTGTGAATTGTAATTATGTGGAAGTTCGGTGGAAGTTGGACGTTGGACGTTGGAAGTTGGACGTTGGAAGTTGGACGTTGGAAGTTGGACGTTGGAAGTTGGACGTTGGAAGTTGGACGTTGGAAGTTGGACGTTGGAAGTTGGAAGTTGGACGTTGGAAGTTGGACGTTGGACGTTGGACGTTGGACGTTGGAAGTTGGAAGTTGGACGTTGGAAGTTTGACGTTGGACGTTGGAAGAAGAAGAAGAAGAAATTTTTTCTTTCCACTTATATTCACATGTATAATGCATTATTTATATAGCGTCATATTTTATATTAGTATATAATATCATGTGTACTTTAGTTTTATTACTATAGAAAAACAGTGCACTGTAAAACTATTAATTGTTTTTGCTGCACTGATTATCACATAAATTGTATAATATATTTTTCTGTAAGTAGTAGTATAGAAGTACATTCTATTTTTTTGGAAGAGTCTTATTTGGTAAACCTCTGTCAATACGCATTTACCCTCACTTTCTCAACACATTAGCTTACAGAAATTTGTAAAACTCCATTTACTATTTATTTCACTATACAAAAATCAATTTATCATTTTAAACACGTAAAAATAATTAAAATACGGATTTCGAGCGTACAGATAATTAATATTTTCAATTATGACATTTTAATATATTTTTTTATGACGCAAATAGGGATGTGATCATAATATTTTTGGAGGTGAATGAGTATAAGAGAATGAACAGCATAAGCGATAAAATAGGCCATGTTTTTTACTTATATTTTGAATTTTCACGAATCACAATTTGTTAGTAAGTTATAAAACAATATTACCGTAAAGCGATTTGTTATTATGTTTTAGATATTGTTTTTTTTTTTTTCGTTTTATTTATATTGAGCGTAAAAAATGCTGACAAAATATTATAAATGTCAATCTTTTATAGTAAAGTGTATATTGTAAAGGTTTTATTTTATATTATGAATATTTCTGAATATTAATTTCACCCTGAACATTTTTAACGCTATCCCATATAATATAAAAGTATAGCACTTAGCATTGGCATAAAAGTTTATTGTAGTTCACAGGAAAATTTTGTGGGACTTTAGTATGAGCTTAGGATTACCCAACGAGAGCTACGTGAGCAACAGTGTTATCAATCCTTTTGTTTAGATGTTACAGAGAGTGAGCTGTCGGCGCAAGGTTTTATATTTATAGTGAATACACATAATGTGACAATAATACTAATAGGGTCGACTTTTATTTTCTAGACACAGGCGGCCCTAGTTTGCTGTAAATTTTATTTATGACGTCTTTTTTATCGACCATTTTACATAAACGAAATATAAATTTGTCGCCTTTGTCGCTGCTCGATTAATATTTTTTTTTTTTGCTCGTAATTCTGTACCTCTACTCTTAGCAAAAATATTCAATATATTATTAGGTTTTACATAAAATGAATTTTACTTTCGTCTATGGCTTATTAATATTATTCATTCATTTGCTCTTTGTGTTACTTTACTATACTTACAATATTACTCTATTGTCTGTGGTCGGAAGTACGCCATATTTGTTTACTATTTAAGACTCTTCCAAAAAAAAAATAGAATATACAATTAACTCACTTGGCCCCAGTACCGTCTCCTTGTTGCAAATCCCTGCTTGAACTATCCGTTATTGAATCTATCGCCTGTAAGAATAGATACACATGTTTATCGTACACACATCGAACACAATCGTGCCTAAGTTAACAATAACTTAATTAACTGTTTTAAATGAATGTTATTTTGAATTTTTTTAATTAAACCACGTACGCTACAAACAATTTATAATAATAATAATTTTCTTTATTTCAGGTAACAATTGACACATAAAACAATTCTTCTTAAACAATTCTTATAACACAAACACAATTATTTAAAATAATAAAACAACATCTATTGATGAATTAACGTTATACAAGTAGATATCAGACGAGACATTAAACTAAGACACGTATGCTCCATAACATTTACAAGATGTATACACAAAAAACATCTATCAAAATGGGTTCAGTACATAGTTTATTGCTATCACATACCTTATCCAACACTTCCTTGGACCCGTTGAACTCGTTCACAGCTTGCATCATACCAAAGAAGGAAATTCTGAAAAACAAAAAATAAGAAAATAAGTAATGGTCATTATTATTCCGAACACAGACCCTTAATATGACAATACCGCTATTTCTAAAGTTCCACAAAATGCCCATAAAACCTACATATCAATAAAATCTTTAAAATAAAAGAAAACTATAAGAAATGAAGAACAGAAGAACTTTTGTTGTTGTTTTCATTTTTGTCAACAATATCTCCATAATACCAATTTTGTTAACTTTAGGGAAACCTGTTATTGGCTATATTATTTGTTATATGCTTTATGATAAGAATAATATATAAGAAGCTGTTGGTTTTCTGAATAAATAAATAATTTATAATTAAATGCCTTTATCTTTTGAAACTTTCTGTATATATATATGCCACGATTGACGTTTTAAGACAATCAGACAGATGCAAAATTAAATAAAAATCATATTATAGCATTGATTATACAGTCTGTTACAAAATTAATTAAAAAAATAAATGTACAGAATCAGATCTGGTACAGCATTATTGGGCAAAACACAACGACACAAAACACATGAGTTCACGTTATTTTTGGCGTAAACTTGTGGAGGAGGCCTATGTCAGCAGTGGACTGTATAGGCTGTAATGATGATGATGACAGCATTATTTACCACTGCAAATTCCCATTCTATGTAAAGTTATCACAAATTTTGTAGTTTCCGTACCTTAACAGCTGTTTCCGTTGTTGAGCACAGAGCGTTCTTGGAGTGAGACAGTCACAGCGGTGTTTGTAACCGGACCAGGCACTTACTGGAACAACATAAGAAAATATACTACGTAAATAAAATTCGAGTGTCTGTTTGTAATATTAGAATAGCCGTTTTTTACTATATGCATGTGGATGTACACACCGTACATATACCAAAATAACATTTCTTATAATTTTTGTCTGTCTGTTTATCTCTCTGTTTGTCCCTGCTTATCTTGGAAACGGCTGGATCGATTTTGACGGGACTTTCACTGGCAGATATAGCTGATGTAATAAGGAGTAACTTAGCCTACTTTTAATTTAGTTTTTTAGAATACGGACTGAATAATATCTAATTATTTTGTTAAATTCAACGCGCCAGAAGTTTTCCATTCTTTTTTACTCTTTGAAAAATATTTTTGTTTTTTTAAATTTTTTATATACAACCCAAAAAGCTATGATTTTTCAAAAAAAAATTGTTAATTTCAAATACCCATAACTTTTTCAAAAATTGACCTTTTGGTATCTTTTTTTTTTGTTTTTAAATGAATTTTTATAAAAAGTTGACAAAAAAATGTAACATGATCAACTACTATAAAACAACAGCTATGAAAGTATCGCCTTGTTTTGAATAAAATCGTTATTCCTGCTAATCCCAATAAACCGATTTTTTTTTTTCAACTTATTTTTTTTTTCTACCTTCAAAAATGTTTTTTTTTCTTTCACGAACTTTTTATATAATAAAATAAATACAATTCAACGATTTTAAGGTATTATATTCTCAATTTATAGTCTTCGGCCAGGCAGCGCGCCGCCTCGCTCCACACGGCGCCGGGGACCAGCTCCACCTGTGCCGGCCAGTAGCGTACGTACGGTCGTGAGGCGCCGTGCGCGCCGCCATGTGCGCGAGGCGCTCGCTGGTGGAGCGGCGCTGGTGCGGCGCCAGGCAGCGCGCCGCCTCGCTCCACACGGCGCCGGGGACCAGCTCCACCTGTGCCGGCCAGTAGCGTACGTACGGTCGTGAGGCGCCGTGCGCGCCGCCATGTGCGCGAGGCGCTCGCTGGTGGAGCGGCGCTGGTGCGGCGCCAGGCAGCGCGCCGCCTCGCTCCACACGGCGCCGGGGACCAGCTCCACCTGTGCCGGCCAGTAGCGTACGTACGGTCGTGAGGCGCCGTGCGCGCCGCCATGTGCGCGAGGCGCTCGCTGGTGGAGCGGCGCTGGTGCGGCGCCAGGCAGCGCGCCGCCTCGCTCCACACGGCGCCGGGGACCAGCTCCACCTGTGCCGGCCAGTAGCGTACGTACGGTCGTGAGGCGCCGTGCGCGCCGCCATGTGCGCGAGGCGCTCGCTGGTGGAGCGGCGCTGGTGCGGCGCCAGGCAGCGCGCCGCCTCGCTCCACACGGCGCCGGGGACCAGCTCCACCTGTGCCGGCCAGTAGCGTACGTACGGTCGTGAGGCGCCGTGCGCGCCGCCATGTGCGCGAGGCGCTCGCTGGTGGAGCGGCGCTGGTGCGGCGCCAGGCAGCGCGCCGCCTCGCTCCACACGGCGCCGGGGACCAGCTCCACCTGTGCCGGCCAGTAGCGTACGTACGGTCGTGAGGCGCCGTGCGCGCCGCCATGTGCGCGAGGCGCTCGCTGGTGGAGCGGCGCTGGTGCGGCGCCAGGCAGCGCGCCGCCTCGCTCCACACGGCGCCGGGGACCAGCTCCACCTGTGCCGGCCAGTAGCGTACGTACGGTCGTGAGGCGCCGTGCGCGCCGCCATGTGCGCGAGGCGCTCGCTGGTGGAGCGGCGCTGGTGCGGCGCCAGGCAGCGCGCCGCCTCGCTCCACACGGCGCCGGGGACCAGCTCCACCTGTGCCGGCCAGTAGCGTACGTACGGTCGTGAGGCGCCGTGCGCGCCGCCATGTGCGCGAGGCGCTCGCTGGTGGAGCGGCGCTGGTGCGGCGCCAGGCAGCGCGCCGCCTCGCTCCACACGGCGCCGGGGACCAGCTCCACCTGTGCCGGCCAGTAGCGTACGTACGGTCGTGAGGCGCCGTGCGCGCCGCCATGTGCGCGAGGCGCTCGCTGGTGGAGCGGCGCTGGTGCGGCGCCAGGCAGCGCGCCAGGCGCGCCCGCGCCGCCTCGCTCCACGCGGCGCCGGCCCGCGGGCCCGCGCCCTCCTCCGGAACCATCTCCACCTGTGCCCACAGAATTAATTAAAAACTACTTTATTACTTTCTCACAAGTGTTCGTTACAAATTGAATTGATAGAATTCATATGATTACAAAATGCGCAGAGGAGAGTGGAGGAGAGAGGGCGAGAGAGAGAGAGAGAGGGAGAGATGGAGAAAGAGGAGAGAGGGGGTGATTGAGAGGGAGAGGGAGAGGGTGAGGAGGGTAGGGGGAGGGGGGGGGGAGATAAGGGATAGGGACGGCAACGCGTTTGCGACGCTTCTGGTGTTGCAGACATCTATAAGCTACGGTAATCGCTTACCATCAGGTGAGGCGTACGCTTGTTTGCCGACCTAGTTGTGTAAAAAACAAAACTGAAGTTGAAATCGTGTAGTCCACGCAGGCGAAGCAACATTACCTTAAACGTTATTGAGGAAGCCGTCTTAAAATTATCAAGAAGCTTGCACAACCTCTCCATTGCGAATCTGTAAAAGAATTATAAGAAAAAAATTAAAATAATTATTAAGGAAACAACTGCACCATTGTTTTTATTAAAATCGTCTCATAATGGTACTATAGTGGTAAATCAATTACTTTATAGTGATCGATTTCAGAGCCTCAGAAAAATTTACGAAATCGATGACGCCATTAATATACATAAATGATGGTATAGTGGTCCATTGACAGTATTCTGACACAAGGACAATAAACATTTGGTCCGGGAGCCAGCGACAGACTTTCATGACCAATTTCCTCCACATCGAAACTTTTTAAAATGCATAAGGAATTTATATTATGAATATTAGCGACCGTCAACTGGGACTCCGTGGGTGGGGCGGGCAGTGGCAGTGGCAACACTTAGAGGAAAAAAGTTTTTTTTAGTCATTTCCACCCACTTTAAAATTTGTCGGATTATAGTTTACTTATTATCTTGAAGGAAAAATAAAGTCAGCTGACCATAACATGGTGGATTATACGTCAGCTGGCAACATGAAAAAAGAATATATTTTCAATGACTTCCTCTCAACTAAAAACTTAACTTGTGATAGTGTACATGCTACTAAAAATTAAAATTAATGTCAGCTGGCTGTATCGTGATGGAAAGTTCGTCAGCTGAAACCTTGAAAGATGTAACAAGAAGTTTTCAAGTGTATCACAAACTATTGGACGACGGATTACCATCCTGTGGACCGTACTCGTTTCCAACTCAAATTGTATAAAATACAAAGTACTAACTCTTTAACAAAAGGCCGCTCGTACACTCGACAGAGACATATGCTGTTGACGATCTGGTCGGCCACTTCGTTCTCCAGCGCGAACCTTATCAGGTGCTCGTGGATTATGGAGGCTCCTGCGAATAGATAGATAAAATTATACATACTATCTAACTGACCCGGCTAACGTTATTTTGCCGCTAAACGCTATTAAAAAATAGGGGTTGGTAGTTGAAGGGTGAAAGTTCAGGGTTGTATGTATTTTTCAATGCAGAATCATAATAAAATAAAAATAAAAAATTTGACGAAAAAATTAAGACAAAAATATATTTCGAGATGGACCACCCTTATAACTTAGGGATTTAAAAAATAATTTACGACTGATTCTCAGACCTACCAAATATAAACAAAATTGTCATAAGAATAGGTCAAGTCATTTCGGAGAAATTTGGCCCCTAGCACTGTGACACCGCAATAGCAGACGGTATAGCATAAAGGACGTCGACTTTCGACGAAGCGGTGTGGATTTGATTTTAACTCAAAAATTAAAGCTTGTATTAGTTTCAGGATACCAAATATTTATATCTTTTTAAACATTTGCGGCATTCTTATTTTTTTTTTTTTTGTCAAGACAGATAAACCGAAAATATACTGCCACACTATTTCTAAGGTAGGTATATAAAAAATCTATCATCCGTTTTTTTTTATATATATTTAACTAGATCGGCAAGCAAGCGTACGGCTCACCTGATGGTAAGCGATTACCGTAACTTATAGACGCCTATAACACCAGAAGCATCGCAAGGGCGTTGCCGATCCCATCCCCTATTCCCCCTAGGAGCTCTGGTCACCTTACTCACCAACAGGAACACAACACCGATTGAAAGCACTGCTCCACATTTTGAGCAATAGTTAAAACAAGATAGGTTTTTAGTTAAGTGCAAATAATCACCTAGCAAAACCTATGAAAGCACATCGTAAAACAAAATTACGATTCAAAAGCTCTCGAATTCTCAATCTGTGTGTATTTACATCATTGTAAGCCGTATCTTAAGCTCCAATAATTAAAAAATATAACGCTTTGGTTGTCTGTGGGTTGTATGCACACACAGATACAGAAAGATACAAAAATCCAAACTAATTATTAGTAGTATACCTGAAGAGATTAGCCAGAGCTCTGAGGTAGGGTCGGCAAAACATTTGTGCTACTAACGTTTCTAAAATACGAAATCCGCTTAGGGGACATCCATAATTACGTGAATTCAGAATATTCCAACGAAATCTCAACACATCTGATTTAACCCGAGGGGGCTATTCGAAAATCTCACATCAACTTCAAAAAATATAAAATATTAGATACCTATTACCAAAATATTGTTGCGAACACACAAAGCACAAAGAAACTAGAGCCATCTAGCGTCAACCATTAAAAACCACTCAAAGACAAAGACAACATGAAACCTTCCAACTGAGTGACAGAGTCCAACACTCAGGAGAAGGACTACAACAATGGGCGTTGGAAATTGAAAAACTCGTCAGGAAGGCACACCCAGAAGCCGACTCTAAGATGGTAGACACATAATTTAATTAAACTTCCATTAATTCAATTAAACTTCCTAATTGAAGAGCCACTTGAGGGTCTGTAGAAGCTACGGTGGCGCTGGTGGGCGTGGCAAGGTGGATGGAGCCAGTGGGCGGGGTTGGAGCCAAAGTGGACGGGGCCTGAGCCTGAGTAGGCGGAACCTGGGGGGCGTGGGCAGTGGGCGGGGCTCGGTCCCGGTTGTTATCACGTACACCTGATAGCAATCGTTACTCACAGTAGGGAATATATTCGAAACCCGCATTGGAGCAGCGTGGTGGATTAAGCTCTGGTCTTTCTCCTATATGGGGAAAGAGGCCAATCCCCAGCAGTGAAATATTAAAGGCAGAAGCGTAAACGTAAGTTGGCACTGACCATCATCACTAACGTTGACCCTCTGTAACCTCTGCAAATCCCAGTCGGCGGGGCGACTTTCCCGGCCGGGCGTGAGTCGTAGCGCTCGAACTAGATGTGCACCTATAGTTACAGTGTTGCCACCTGGAAATAATATATTTATTCATATATTTATTTATTTATTAGGAACGGTACACAGCACAGAAAAAGTTATAAAAAACAAGAATGAAATATCTATTGTTAGCATAATCTCGATTATTTTAATACGTTTCGTGACGTTATGCAACAGTGTTAATAAAAATAGTTCCCTACCCGCAAATACGTTTTGTAACGTCATGCAACAACGTCAATAAAAACAGTCCCTACCCGTTCAGAGGGCTCTTTTGCTTCTCGGCTTTCGGAACGATAGGTCGTTGTTTCATGACGAGTGCGTTGATCATTTTTATATTCAAAGTAACGGTTGTTTGCTTGGATAAATTTAAATTGTAATTCTCGGTCATTGTGTTCGATTAAGTTAGTGGTTAAGGTTAATTTTTGTGATAATTGTTATATTTGTAAAAATGAGTAATAAATAGAAGTTAAGTGTTCGGTTTTCTGTCTTTTTTTTAAATAAATAAGTTTGTTTCTCCTAAAATCAGAAGTGGGATTGCTCCTTACGACACCACTTCATAAGCAAACAGCCGTTAATTTAAAATCGTCATGCCGCGTTCACGATCGTGTTCACATAGTCGATCAGGCAGGACTCCTAGCCGTGAAAATAGGCAGTCCCGCGGTAAATCTATAAGGAACGAACAAACGCGCAATAGGCCGTCACGGGTAAAGCGCCGTCGTCATAGATCGCGAAGTGAATCTGACGATGAAAGGTTATCTCAGGTGTGTGCAATCGTCGCGAGTGGGCGCTGTGTCAACTTACTGAACGTTCCCTGCGACCACGCAGGCTGTGTTCGGAGAATCGCGAACGGTTATCACGCAGTAGCAGTGAGTATTCGTTACTTTCGGGTAGATATCGTTCGCGCAGTGATAGTAGTTCAATTAATCATACGATAAATGCGATTACGACTCGTCTGTCTGCTACCGAGAAATCGACAGTCAACTCATCACGAAATTTGTTGCAAACTTACGTACGAAACTGGTAACGTATCTGTAGTGGAGAACGATGCATCCACGAGAGCCGCAGAGTTATGTATCAAATTTTGATCCAGCTGTACACAATTTTAGAGCGTGGTATAGTGAAGTTGACGTGAAGTTGACGTGTTATAGAGAAGATTTTGAGGGCTTATCGTGAGTCGCTAATTGTTTAAGGGCGATGCCAAAATTTGCTTAAACGAGAGGACCAGTAATGATCGTTCGTCGTTCAATTTCTGTTGCGAGTTTAGGTCGTGTGGGTAGTTGTTTACGGGATGAAGCGCAGTCGTGGTTAAATGATTGTGTGATGCAGGATAGAACGTGAAGCAGCTTTAAGTCGAGTATCTTTTTAGAAACAGGTAGAATATCTTGGTTGATTAATTTACCAAGGTCAGGTGAGGCCGAGCTTTAGTAAAATTGAGGCACTTATTCAGTCACCGAAGCCTACCAACGCAAGACAGGTTAACCAATTTCTAGGTCTTACAGGCTATATCTGTATTGCCAAATTATTAAGAAACGGCGAATCTTTGCTGTATTGGACCTTGTCTTTGTGATTTAAATCTAGCAAGCACTTGTATGTATGATCGTCCACACAGTATCCGGTGACGGCGACTCCTATAAATTACGCTGGTGGGCTCTAATATGGCTAGCGAAACCGAATTTAGATTTGAAGACTCGGTTGCAAGATGCACAGTATAGTTGACCAGCCGAATTGTATGTGTAAAAGTAGGAGGGTTTTGGCCTAGTCTTCCGTACTTGGCGTTTCGCATCAAGGTCTTCTAGACGCGCAGACTCAAAACGGTCGACACTTTTGTGAATGGTTCGACGCCATTCCAGTCTTTGACGTGCCAGACTCTCCCAACTCGCAGTTGGTATATGACAAGCCACAAGATTGCGTTTGAGCACGTCTTTATAGCGAAGGTATTGCCCGCCTTGTTTTCGTTTTCCGTTTGAAAGCTCAGAATAGAAGACTGCCTTCGGTAGTCTGCTATCGGGCATGCGTAGGACGTGACCGCTCCATCTCAGTTGACTTTTCATCATGAGAGCTTCAATTCCAGACATACCTGTACGACGCAATACTTCGGTGTTTGAAATTCGGTCCTGCCACTTAATGCGCAATATGGATCATAGACATTTGAGGTGAAATGTGTCTAATTTCTTGATATCTGCTATATAGCAGCACCAGGTCTCTGAGGCGTACAATAATGTGGGCAGGACAATCGCTTTGTACACTAATACTTTAGTTTGCAATTTGAGGTCGTGTGAATTCCAGACACGGGATTTAAGTTTGCCAAAGGCCGCTGCAGCACCTGCTAGCACTTACAGTGTGCTTAACGCACTCTCATATAATCGATACGAGTTGGAGTTCTATGGTATCTCAGCAGGCTCCTATGGTAAGACGATACGAGCAGCCTCTGAACACATGGTTCAGTGGCTCGGCGAGTGGACGCCGGACACGTGCTTCGTATTCTTCGATAGCGGTTGGTATACACCGCCATGGTAGCAGTACGGGTAAGCAAACGTGGAGCCTCTGCTGTCATTATCATTACAGCCTATACAGTCCACTGTTGGACATGGGCCTCCACAAGTTTGCGCCAAGCGTGGCGTGAACTTGTGTGTTTTGTCCGTGGTCGCCACGCTTGAGAGGCGGGTTGGTGGCCGCGGGGCTGGCTTTGTCACGCCGGGGGCGCTGCTGCCCATCTTCGGCCTGTGTATTTTGGGGCCAGCGGTTGGATGGTTGTCCCGCCACCAGTCGGCTTTTTGGGTTCCATGGTGATGGCGGAACTGTGTTGTCCCTTGGTCGCCTCTTACGACACCCGTGGAAAAAGAGGGGGTGGCTATGTTCCTTAGCCACACTGCTATATTTTTCATGAATTAGCAAGCTAACCAATTGCCGTATTTTACAGAAATGTATATGAATCGTGTATGTGAGATGCCTTCACGTGTGGTCACGCGTGTCGGCGTAGTCATGTGTGTGGTGGCTCCGTATAGGGGTGCGGTGTGGTGCGAAGCTGTACACGTGCGATGGCACCTGCACGTTGCTGGCACGACGTGACAAAATGACCGTTTTGTTATTTGAGACAAGCGTAATACTGCCTCTGTCTGTTTTCTGTGATGGGTATTGCGTAATACAGCCTCTGCCCAAGGGATATCGCGTAATACTGCCTCTGTCCCTGGTCACATCGTGGGTATCGCGTAATACTGCCTCTGCCCGTAAGGTAAAGTAAATTTTTTGTGATGGGTATTGCGTAATACAGCCTCTGCCCAAGGGATATCGCGTAATACTGCCTCTGTCCCTGGATCACATCGTGGGTATCGCGTAATACTGCCTCTGCCCGTAAGATAAAGTAAATGTTGTGTTGGGTATTGCGTAATACAGCCTCTGCCCAAGGGATATCGCGTAATACTGCCTCTGTCCCTGGATCACATAGTGGATATCGCGTAATACTGCCTCTGTCCCTGGATCACATGATGGACATCGCGTAATACTGCCTCTGTCCGTTGATTACATAGTGGATATCGCGTAATACTGCCTCTGTCCCTGGATCACATAGTGGATATCGCGTAATACTGCCTCTGTCCCTGGATCACATGATGAATATCGCGTAATACTGCCTCTGTCCGTTGATTACATAGTGGATATCGCGTAATACTGCCTCTGTCCCTGGACAACATAGTGGATATCGCGTAATACTGCCTCTGTCCCTGGATCACATGATGGATATCGCGTAATACTGCCTCTGTCCGTTGATCACATAGTGTGTATCGTGTAATGCTGCCCCTGTCCGTTGATCATATAGTGGATATCGCGTAATACTGCCTCTGTCCGTTGATCACATAGTAGGTATCGTGTAATGCTGCCTCTGTCCGTTGATCACATAGTGGATATCGCGTAATACTGCCTCTGTCCGTTGATCACATAGAGGGTATCGCGTAATACTGCCTCTGCCCGAAAGCCATATATGTTTTGTCTGTTCTATAAGATGAGATATGATGTGAATGTGAGAAATCAAAGGGCCCTTGAAAGACGATGAATGAAAGAGTCTGCTACAGACAATGAATGTGACAATGCTCAGCTTGGGCCTTCGACGGCTCCCGCTACTGCTTCCCCTGGAGTTCCCCCTAGAGACGGCGAGCTCGAGTCCTTATCAGCGTCCACCGACTAGCCAGCGCTCGTGGTGAAAATGTGCACCGGGGACGGTGCACGGTCAGGAGAGGCCGTGTTAGCATAATCTCGATTATTTTAATACGTTTCGTGACGTTATGCAACAGTGTTAATAAAAATAGTTCCCTACCCGCAAATACGTTTTGTAACGTCATGCAACAACGTCAATAAAAACAGTCCCTACCCGTTCAGAGGGCTCTTTTGCTTCTCGGCTTTCGGAACGATAGGTCGTTGTTTCATGACGAGTGCGTTGATCATTTTTATATTCAAAGTAACGGTTGTTTGCTTGGATAAATTTAAATTGTAATTCTCGGTCATTGTGTTCGATTAAGTTAGTGGTTAAGGTTAATTTTTGTGATAATTGTTATATTTGTAAAAATGAGTAATAAATAGAAGTTAAGTGTTCGGTTTTCTGTCTTTTTTTAACCGACTTCCAAAAAAGGAGGAGGTTCTCAATTCAACTGTATTTTTTTTTTTTTTTTTTTTTTTATGTATGTTACATCAGAACTTTTGACCGGGTAGACCGATTTCGACAAATTTTGTTTTAATCGAAAGGTGGTGTGTGCCAATTGGTCCCATTTAAATTTATTTGAGATCTAACAACTACTTTTCGAGCTATATCTAATAATGCGTTTTTACTTGACGCTTTTTTCGTCGACCTACGTTGTATTATACCGTATAACTTTCTACTGGATGTACCGATTTTGATAATTCTTTTTTTGTTGGAAAGGGGATATCCCTAGTTTGGTACCGTGATAAGGAAACCAGGATCTGATGATGGGATCCCAGAGAAATCGAGGAAAACTCTGGAAAATCCGTAATAACTTTTTACTGGGTTTACCGATTTTGATAATTTTTAATTTAATCGAAAGCTGATGTTTATCATGTGGTCACATATAAATTTTATCGAGATCTGATAACTACTTTTTGAGTAATCTTTGATAACGCGTAGTTGCTTGACTATTTTTTCGTCGATCTACGTTGTATTACTTGTCGATGTAATTGAAGTCGGTTTTTTTAGTTTGCGAGCAAACACAATTATTTTAAATAAATAAGTTTGTTTCTCCTAAAACTATATATTGATACGTGAAGCAAAAACGTTGTAATCCCTTTTTACGAATATTGCGCGGACGGAGGAATATGAAATTTCGCACACTTATAGTTTATATAGAGTAGTGAACAATGCTAATATTTTTTTTTAATTATGCATACAAAATACATTAAAATAATCTTCAAAACATTACACACACTACTTAGTATTTGACACACACGTAGATATACTCTTTTGTTCATTATTGTCCTAGTCTTTGACAACAGAACCTTAATAATATTCAAACTTATAATTTAATTATGGTCGAATTTCGACCACTGGGCGACAACTAGTAATTAAGATCAACCATCGAAATGAAAAACAAAACAAATAAGACGATACAACCGAACAAGGAAAAAACAAACTTATTTCTATATTAAACTAATAAATACCTTTGGGAAATTTAATTAGAACAAATTATAATAAAACTTACAGACGGGGCTTGGTAACGATAGCTTTAAACGTTACCTAGATGATGTTGCCACTCCATGCAAAAACTGTTGAGCTCGAGGCGCGGAAATCCCCGCGGGGGATTGATACGAGCGGCAACAGCGCGTGGCATTAGTAGTAGGGTACGTAAAAGTTCGTACCGACTTTTATTTATTATTCAATCAATCAATATAAAAGTCGGTAGCCACCGACTTTTATTTTTATGCGATTGAATAATAAACCGACCAAACCGAGAACAAACCACGTGAAGTGCAGTCACCGTGTCGGCCAGCGACAGGCACAGGCGGCAGTGGCAGCCGAAGTATTGAGAGTAGATTACAGTTGTAGCACTGAAGTGGAGCAGCGGAGCAGTGCGGGTGCTCACCGTGCGCCAGGTCCCGCAGCAGCGCGGCCAGCAGGCGGTGCAGCGCGGGCGCGTTGCCGGCCAGCGACAGGCACAGGCGGCAGTGGCAGCCGAAGTACTAAGAGTAGATTACAGTTGTAGCACTGAAGTGGAGCAGCGGAGCAGTGCGGGTGCTCACCGTGCGCCAGGTCCCGCAGCAGCGCGGCCAGCAGGCGGTGCAGCGCGGGCGCGTTGCCGGCCAGCGACAGGCACAGGCGGCAGTGGCAGCCGAAGTACTAAGAGTAGATTACAGTTGTAGCACTGAAGTGGAGCAGCGGAGCAGTGCGGGTGCTCACCGTGCGCCAGGTCCCGCAGCAGCGCGGCCAGCAGGCGGTGCAGCGCGGGCGCGTTGCCGGCCAGCGACAGGCACAGGCGGCAGTGGCAGCCGAAGTACTAAGAGTAGATTACAGTTGTAGCACTGAAGTGGAGCAGCGGAGCAGTGCGGGTGCTCACCGTGCGCCAGGTCCCGCAGCAGCGCGGCCAGCAGGCGGTGCAGCGCGGGCGCGTTGCCGGCCAGCGACAGGCACAGGCGGCAGTGGCAGCCGAAGTACTAAGAGTAGATTACAGTTGTAGCACTGAAGTGGAGCAGCGGAGCAGTGCGGGTGCTCACCGTGCGCCAGGTCCCGCAGCAGCGCGGCCAGCAGGCGGTGCAGCGCGGGCGCGTTGCCGGCCAGCGACAGGCACAGGCGGCAGTGGCAGCCGAAGTACTAAGAGTAGATTACAGTTGTAGCACTGAAGTGGAGCAGCGGAGCAGTGCGGGTGCTCACCGTGCGCCAGGTCCCGCAGCAGCGCGGCCAGCAGGCGGTGCAGCGCGGGCGCGTTGCCGGCCAGCGACAGGCACAGGCGGCAGTGGCAGCCGAACCGCGCGCGGTACGCCCAGCCCGTCTGCGCGCGCTCCGTGCTGCGGACACACATTACATCGTCAGTCTAATCATAACGCATACCAGTCGACTGAACGGCACTTTTTAACTGAGGTAGGGCACAGCAGGAATTTCCTGCTCAAAATATGGAGCAACCCGACTGGGGTAGTACCTCGACCTGACAGAAGATCACAGCAAAATAATACTGTTTTCGAGCAGTATCGTGTTCCTGTTGGTGAGTAAGGTGACCAGAGCTCTGGGATTGGGGATTGGGTCGGCAACGCGCTTGCGATGCTTCTGGTGTTGCAGGTGTCTATAAGCTACGGTTATCGCTTACCATCAGGTGAGCCGTACGCTTGTTTGCCGACCTAGTGATATAAAAAAAAAAAACTATTCTTCTTACTTATTCAATTACTAATATGTTTTACACCACTCTTAGTTATGTTGAGAGCCAAGGACAAACTTTGGACAAGTCTATCAAACATTATAATTAGGCTGATATTTGTTATATATGTTGATTGTTGAATAATAAACGGGGAAATTAAAAGAGTTGAGTTTTATTTTTACACTATATACAACGTGTTATTAAACTGGTGTCCTTCTAGCGCAAGAACCTTCGAGAATCGAGTTTATTTTATAAAAGCTGACAGTTTCTCAGCGTATACTCCCAACACAACTATATTTGGCCAGCTTGTAACTACAAGCTGGCCAAATATAAAGCTAACTCATATGACTGGCAGATATCGGACACCAAAATCTGGCTCTCGCGGACTCTTATCTATTCCATTCAACTGTGTTATCAGAATCGATATTATAACATATACAGGATGTTCGATTCCTAACTGCGTTCCTTCAAATGGGCGGTTCTGTAGGTGTAATAGAGCAGTTTCCGTAAGAAAGAAAACGCCTAGCCCATTTTTTTATTCGACTGTCTTAGTAGACACGCTATTTTTATCGTTCCGCATGATACCTTTCATGAGCCCGCAAATATTAATATTAACCGCCGCATACAACTAAATAACCGCTTATGGAAATTACTATTTCTCGTAAAATCTTTTTCAACGAAATTAGAGCAGTACGTTACGTAGTGTTTAGCGCTCATCGGACGGTTTATGCAGAACTACCTTGCCACAATAGCTCGTATATGAACACAAAATAAAATTTTAATATTAGTTAGTATTTTTTTTTTCACATGGAACATTATCATAACACCTAAATGAACCATTTGAAGGATCGAAGTTAGCAGTCGAACGCCTTGTATAAGGTATAGTAAGCTATTGATTGAAAATTATCCGTCAGATACAGCTAAATAACATAATTATCAGCACTCGGGAAAGTAGGCATCTTAGTCTTAAAAAAAAATTGTCATCACTTACATATTGGTCCCGATGAGTGTATACATCAGCGCACTGATCTCACACCACGAGTGGTAGACGCCCAGCAACCATTCCTCAACTGGTTTGAACTGAACATCCTTCGAGTTATTTGACTGCTCAGCTTCTGGGGACAATGGTATTTGCTATAATTTCTCATATTAAGGGACAATGCAACAATTTTAAGATCTGATCACTGAGGTAGGGTTCAGCGGGATATATACTGCTGAAAATCTGGAGCAACCCGATTGGGGAAGTACCTCCACCTTACAGAAGATAACAGCTTAATAATACTGCTTTCAGGCAGTGTTGTGTTCCTGTTGGTGAGTCAGGTGACCAGAGCTTTTGGACCAAGTCGAGTGTAGGGTCAGCAACTATAGCCTACGTATAAGCGTTTACCATCAGGTGGGCCGTACGCTTGTTTGCTGAACTAGTTGTACAACGACAGAAGTGTGTGAGTGCGTGCAATTTACACACGCCAGAAGTGAAACTTCTGAAAAGTAGTCTACCAGATCTTTTCACCGAGAATAAAAAATACTGTGTAATGTATTCTATTTCAATCTCTCTTATATGTTTATGTGTTTGTTTTTTTAACGTGACACATTTTCGTTTCATGGAGTTTCAAATCACAACGATTCTAAAGAAGGTATATTAAGTACATACATTACATTAACAATAAATGCAAAAATTTAGAAACTTATAACTCTAAAGTATTATAATCTCAAACCCTTAAGTACTCGTCGGAAAATAGCGGATGTTTTGACTTTATACAAAATTATACATGGTTTAATGATCTGTCCAAACTTTTTGAGTAAAATTTATTTTAAGATCCCACGTTCTGGTAGTCGTCTGTCAAATATGTATAGCTTTCAATTACCGCATTTTCGTACTAATATTGGACATCATTCGGTTTTATATAGAATTCTGTCATCCTATAATGATTTATGTCCAAACTTTTATATTTTTAATGGCTCCTTGTCCACGGCCAAGAATATCGTTCATGGATTGGTTAAATAGTTTTTTAAATTTTGTGATTAGTTCAAGCTGAACATGTCAAAATTGCATGCTGTGTTCACTGTAATAAGAATGAACATTGTACCTTTCAAATTATTACATACATAAACCTTTTTTTTATATTGTATCATTCAATTTGTAAACCAAATTTAAAAAAAAAAGTATTACAGATAATTTATCGCAAAACGAAAACATTGTAATAGTGTGAAACCTACCACACACGTAGTGCAGGAGCGCGGCTTCGTCCTCCGGCGTCACTACTGGTTCTTCACACTCATACATTTCACTACTCAACCTGCGAATGACATACAAACCATAATAATAATCTATACTAATGGTATAAAGAGGTGAAGTTTCTAACTTTATTTATTTTATTTATTTATTTATTTATTCTTAATGTACACCTAAATACAGACATATAAAGAAAGATACAATACAAGATGTACAAAGGCGATCTTATCGCTAAATAGCGATTTATTCCAGATAACCTTTGGGTACTGGACACTTTGTTTGTTTGTAAGGGATAATCTTCGGAAATACTGATCCGATCATAAAAATTCTTTCACTAACAGAAAGCTACACTGTTCGGGAGTGATATAGGCTATATTTTATTGTTATTGAACAAAAAATTCAATGGACAAATAATAGTATGTGTAAATAAAGTCGGAGAAATACGAGCGAGATGAAAATTTTACTATACATCTTATATATAAAAATGAATCGCAAAATGTGTTGCTAAGCGCAAAACTCGAGAACGGTTGGACCGATTTCGCTAATTCTTTTTTTAAAATGTTCCTTGAAGTACGAGGATGGTTCTTACGGAGAGAAAATTCTAAAAAAAAAAAATTTAAAATTTCCTGAAAAAGTCTAAAAACAACACTTTTCTATACTCCCATACAAAAGATTTGTGATAATACTTAAAAGTCAATTTGAACTTTAATACCATACGATAAAGTTTGTGTTAGGCGATACGAAGTTCGCCGGGTCAGCTAGTTTACTTATACTTTTTTATCACAAAAATAATAATTAACGCCCAACGAAGTGGGCACGGGTCGGCTAAAATAAATAAATATCTTTCACATACACACAAAAATTTAATTAATATTGAATTTTGGATAAAATAATTACTTTTTAAAGATTTACTCTCATTTCTGCTTTCTGGAACCTCATAGGAGTACACAAGGTCCAGACCAAGATAAACGTACGCACAGGCTGCACAAATATTCTACATAAGTCAGAATTAAACCTATGACCACTAGCGCGATAGTCACTCACTATAACCACTGCACCAAGCCCATCGAACAATAACAAAACAATGGACTTACATGTCAGGCGCTGAATCCAACGCAGCATCGTCATCTAAAGCAATGTCATCTCTTACGCTATCTTCCGCAGATGCTAGAAGCTGTAACGAGAAAATTATTTATTAACACAGCTGGTAAATCATTACATAAAACAAAGTCGCTTCCCGCTGTTTGTACGCTTAGATCTCTAAAACGACGCAACGGATTTTGATGCGGTTTTCTTTTAGTGATTCCAAAGGAAGGTTGATATGTATAATACGTGCATAATATAGTAGAGGAACTCTGATAGTTTTTGTAACCGTGCGAAGCCAGGGCGGGTCGCTAGTATACTTCTAAAGAACAAAAACCATCACATTCATCACATCTGGACCAATTTGGCTGATTTTAATCTTGAAATATTTTCGATAGTTCAGAGAAGGTTCAAAGGTGAAAAACATAAATAATAAGTAACGGGAAATACTAAAAACGACAATTTAATTTTCCAGTACGACATGTTCCTAGCTGTTAAACATCTGACGTCTCTTGTCAAAAAAAAAACTGTCACTTGGTTGCCAAATATTTAAAGGTGCGTTCAGAAAGTGTTTTGTCCATATTTTTCACAAATATTTGGTAGGTGATACAAAGTGCATAGGGTCATCTAGTCTATAATAATAAGCTGAAAAGTTTGATAGTTTATTTAAACTGAGGTAGGGCACAGCAGGAATTTCCTGCTCAAACTATGGAGCAGCCCGACTGGGGAAGTACCTCGACCTGACAGAAGATCACAGCTAAATAATACTGCTTTCAAGCAGTATTGTGTTCCTGTTGGTGAGTAAGGTGACCAGAGCTCCTGGGGGGGATTGGGGATTGGGTCGGCAACGCGCTTGCGATGCTTCTGGTGTTGCAGGCGTCTATAAGCTACGGTAATCGGTTGCCATCAGGTGAGCCGTTGTTTGCCGACCTAGTGATATAAAAAAAAAAAACGCGCTAATCTCAGAAGATAGTGGTTTGAATTGAAGGAATTCCTGTGGAAGGAATTCCACCAAATTAAACGCGTGTCAAAGTCGAGTCGTATATCAAGCAAGGCCGGTCTTAGTTGGACGCGGAGCGAGAGGCACTGGACAGGAGTGGGTGAAAATGTCTCACGAACGCCCTCTGTACCATTGGGGTAAAACAACATCATATCAAAGCAAATTATATATCGATTTGGACATTTTTTTTTTCAATTCCGTTAACTATTGAAACGAATACCTTACCTGTAATATATCCTCGTGGCGGATCAGAAAGTGTTCTGGATCAGGGGCAGTCGGGTCTGCGCTGAGCAGGGGCAAAAGGAACTGACCCATCGCTGGTGGCTCCACCTGCTGGAAGGTTACATTTGATAATGTTACGAACATATACCAGTGGTCGCTGATATGATCATCAAATATTTTTATTTTCGAAGTAAAGCTTCTTTACGCACGCTCGACTTGAGAAGTAAGCTGGTGAATGCGTGACGAGAGCGTTACGAAAAGTGTGATCGGAGGAGGCGAACGGAAGTTCAACGGGAGATATAAGTTAGTGATGATAGAAAGAGTGTTACGTTTCGTATATTACTGTAGGAGCTTAAGAAGTGTTACTTCAGTCGTGTGGTCTAAAACACACTCTTTTTTTTTTTTAAACAAATTTTAACATTTTTTTATTCTATAAAAACATTATTTCTTGAGAAATTTAAATTGGCAGTCATAATTTTGCGGTTTCGATTTCCGCCCGGGATGGAAATAGGTACTTGTACAAATATTTATTTCCGCTCTAGTTGTTAGTCCTCTAGTCGTGCCTCGGAGACTACTTTAAGCCGTCGTATAGAGACTGCATACTAGAATAAGTAATTATTAAGTTAACATAACGTTGTAACTTAAATTCCTTGTTTTAAAAGTTTTTGTCGGACAATGCGTCCGACCGTTTAGGGCCATAAAGAGTTACATGGAGACATACCGTATCCGAAATAATACGTGAATAATTGTGTTTGCTAGCAAACGAAAAAAAACGACTTCAATTACATCGATAAGTACAACGTTATATACGGTGGAATTGAGTAACCCCCTCCTTTTTTTAAGTCGGTTAAAAATATGAAGCTGTACTTACCACAGCTAATTACTAAGTAACATTAAAATCTACAAATATAATAATAGGACTTACCGATCCCTTGTGCTGGTAAGAATCGATATCTAGACCGCTCATTTCCTTGCCCGAAGAACTATCAGTGCTGCCAGCTGTAGACAATTAATATAAATTTTTAATATCTAAGATTTTTATTTTTGTGTTACCCACATTAGGAATTCTAAACATTTTTGAATATCATATCAAAGACCGCTGGAGCGGTCAATTTTTGATATGATATTCAAAAATGTTTAATATAAATTTCTTTATTTATTTTATTTACTCTTTATTGTACACCACAATATACACAAATGCAAAATAATAATAATACAGACAACTTAAGAATGTGTAGTACAAGAGGCGGTCTTATGGCTAGTTAGCCATTTCTTCGAGACAACGCGAAATAGGATTGAGTAATATTTATTTGAAGATCTGGTAGGTGGTGCAGTTATATTATAATAAACATACATACAAATATCTACACATTAATACTTACAAGCAATACATATATACATTAGAATTATATGATAATAAACTAATAAATATAACAACAGTATCTCATAGCACTTAAAATCAATTACGCCATAAAAATTAAAAAAAAAAACCTTTAGATTTGTAACATTCGTAACATTAAGAAAAGCATACATCAAATTATATTTACTTGCAAAAGCCCTTAAGCTTGTCCGCAAGTAACAGTTTTTTTTTTTTTTTTATATCAATAGGTCGGCAAACAAGCGTACGGCTCACCTGATGGTAAGCGATTACCGTAGCTTATAGGCGCCTGCAACACCAGAAGCATCGCAAGCGCGTTGCCGACCCAATCCCCAATCCCCCCAGGAGCTCTGGTCACCTTACTCACCAACAGGAACACAATACTGCTTGAAAACAGTATTATTTAAGCCGTGGTCTTCTGAAAGGTCGAGGTACTACCCGAGTCGGGCTGCTCCATATTTTGAGCAGGAAATTCCTACTGTGCCCTACCTCAGTTAAAAAGTGTTTTTATTTGCTCAGTCTAAATCACATTCGTTTTCTCAGCAGAATATAAATTTGGAACGCGGTGGCAGCTCAACATGAGCTACAACCGAAGGTAGTGGCACACTCACAGTTGTCCAGCTCCGTCCACTGGTCGTCCGAGTCCGAGTCGGCGCCGACGTCGGACGCGTCGGACACGACCTCGACCCGCCGCAGGCGGAGCGACGCCGCGCGCCGGCCCACCGCGCCGCGCCGGCGACACACCTGCTAACAGACGGCCAACGGTCACCTGGATGGTAAGCTATTACCGTAGCTTATGGAAGACTATGACGCCGCGTTGGCGCAACGGTTACAGCCATGGATTGTACCTGTTGCGCTGGCGGTTGCGGGTTCGATACAGGTGTTTGTGCAGTCCTTGTGGGTCTCCCAACCGTGCCTCGGAGAGCACGTTAAGCCGTCGGTCCCGGTTGTTATCGTGTAAACCTGATAGCGATCGTTAGTCATAGTAGGGAATATATCAGCCAACCCGCATTGGAGCAGCGTGGTGGATTAAGCTCTGATGCTTCTCCTACATGGGGAAAGAGGCCTTTGCCCAGTAGTGGGATATTACAGGCTGAAGCGGTATGGAAGCCTACTACAAGCATCGCAAGCTCGTTGCCAACCCTACATCCATTCGGCCCCAGGAGCTCTGGTCACCAGATTCACCAAAAGAACATAACAATTCTTGAGAGCAGCATTTAGCTGTGATCTTCTGTAAGGTCGAGGTACTTCCCCAGTCGGACTACTCCAGATTCTGAGCAGGATATTTCCTACTGTGGCCTACCTTTGTTGTTTGTTATTAAAAAGTATAATTTCTTCTATATGAGTAAAATGGTGAGGTTTCCCGAAGTGGGCGCTACGGGAAGAAACGAAAACTAACAAATAATTGTGTTTGCTCGCAAACGAAAAAAAAACCGACTTCAATTACATGGACAAGTAGAAAAATACAACGTAAGTAGACGAAAATATAGTTAAGTAAATGCGCGTCATCAAAGACTACTAAAAAAGTAGTCATCAGGTCTTGATCAAATTTAAATTGGACTACAAGACAAAAACCAGCTTTCGATTAAAACAAGAATCATCAATATCAGCACACCCAATGAAAAGTTATGCGGTATAATACAACGTTGGTCGACAAAAAAATAGTCGAGTAAATACGCATTATTGGATACAACTTGGTAAACAAAAAATTGAAATGGGACCACATAACACACCACCTTTTAATTAAAACAAGAATCATCAAAATCTGTACACTCAGTCAAAAATTCAGAGGTAACATACATAAAAAGAAAAAAAATACAATTGAATTGAGAACCTTTTTAGAAGTCGGGCAAAAAACAAGAAAACTAACGGATAGCTTGAATTTATGTGTTCTCGAGTTATATTTATTACATATATATTTAAAAATAAACTAGCGACCCACCCCGGTTTCACACGGTTGCATAAACTATTAGTGTTCCTCTACTATATTATGCATATAAACCTCCCTCTGGAATCACTCTATTTACTAAAGAAAACCGCATCAAAATCCGTTGCTTAGTTTTAAAGATCTAAGCGTACAGACAGCGGGAAGCGACGAACCGACTTCCAAAAAAGGAGGAGGTTCTCAATTCGACTGTTTTTTTTATGTATGTTACATCAGAACTTTTGACCGGGTGGACCGATTTCGACAATTTTTTTTTTTAATCGAAAGGTGGTGTGTGTCAATTGGTCCCATTTAAATTTATTTGAGATCTAACATCTAGTTTTCGAGTTATATCTAATAATGCGTTTTTACTTGACGCTTTTTTCGTCGACCTACGTTGTATTACATCACATAACTTTTTACTGGATGTACCGATTTTGATAATTCTTTTTTTAAACATTTTTGAAATTCTTTTTTTGTTGGAAAGGAGATAACCCTAGTTTTGTACCATGATAAGGAAACCACGATTTGATGATGGTATCCCAGAGAAATCGAGGGAAACTCTTGAAAATCCGCACAACTATTTACTGGGTGTACCGATTTTGATAATTTTTAATTTAATCAAAAGCTGATGTTTATCATGTGGTCACATTTAAATTTCATCGAGATCTGATAACTACTTTTTGAGTAATCTTTGATAACGCGTAGTTACTTGACTACTTTTTCGTCGATCTACGTTGTCGATGTAATTGAAGTCGGGTTTTTTTTGTTTGTCTGCAAACACAATTATTTTTATAGTATGTTATAATAACTGTGTTTATTACTAAACAAGAAACAACCCTTCACTTTACATCGACAAGTAATAAAACCAAAACGTAACAAAATCCGCATTATTATTCTATGTCCAGCAGTGGACTGCAATAGGCTGAAGTGTATAAAGTTTGTTAACGACTACCAATTCAAGTTCAAATATAAGAACATCAGATATAACCAACTTACTTCCTTCCCCTTGGCGATGGGTCGTCTCCTGGGCGCCCTCTGTGGTCTCGGAAGACGGCGGGACCTCCCGCCTCTACCTCCCGACCATGACGATGACGAGGATCCACTACCGGAGCCACGATGACCGATCTGAAGAAAGACGAATGCTTAGATTACTAAAAACTTTGAATTTCGCTTCTAATACTAAAGTACGTCTATGAAGTAACGTCTAAGAAGTTTCAGTTCTATCGCGTGTGAATTGCACACACTTTTTTTTTGTTACATATTATGGTAGGTATGAAATCCGAGTGACCTTTTCGCCATCAAACTATGTGGACAACGCCAATTTGTTCCTTTTTTTTAAATAAGAAGAAAAAAACGAACTTCTACTAAAATTCTGTTCTCATAAATATAAATCTCGTGTTCATTTTGTCAATGTGGATTCTGATAAAAAGAACTGGCTTACTAGTTACTCTTTTAAGGGTCTTGTAAACACGGGAACCTGTTGTTTGACGGTTTTAAGGGCCTATTTCATCATTTGTGGATAATGCTATTTGACCAATTATGATACAAATAGACTTTGACAGGATGAGGTAGACTAGGCTAGTAGGACCTATTTCCCCTCAATTCATAAACTGCAACTATAAGATTAATATATACCAATAAAAATATATAAATATAGTAGAATCCGATGGTAAAAAAAATTAATTAAAAACTTTTTACTGTTGGATACTGCCATCCGTCAAATAGCGTTATCCAAACTGGTGAAGCAGGCTTTACAAACCGTCAATACAACAGGGACCCTTCAAAATATATATATTCAACGCCACAGTCATTTTCAAACTTTAGACCCCGGGAAAATACCAATATGATAATGATGTTGATAAGCACGGGCTATTTTCTACAACTCGACGTCTTAATGCGCCTATTTTGCGTGATTGGCTGTGGACACTATTCATGCTATTCATGCATTTTACTTTTTTTTTTTTTTCTTATTACATCTATATAAACTGACATGGAATTTATCTTTTTATTGCTTTTTATTATTTGTTTAATTTCGACTGAATCTTAATTCTACTATTATTATTTATTTTATTTTTTCTGTTTTTTCTTTGGTTTGCTTTTATGCTTATTATTATGATCAATTTATTAATGCAACTTGTTATTGTACGTTAATTATTTTTTTTTTTTGGAACGTTAATTAATGTGACTTATTTGAAATGTTAATAAGTGTAAGTGGTAAATCCGTACTGATTAATAAAAAATAAATAATAAAATAAAATGCCAGCCTAGCTCCTTGAGGAAGCCTAGCAGACCCTTCACGTTGCCGACGACTTCCTGGAGCGACCTCGGTGTAAATAACAATAACTAAAGGATTATAATAATAAGGTTTTATGTCGTAAACTCTCAACAAATTCAATTCATTAAAAATGATATGAAGGATAAAGTTAATATTTATTTGTTTTTTGACCTTTGACATTACTTTCAGGGTCGTCTGGTTTCCGAAAGTGCTGGTAAAGACAATGCAGGAAATCTATTCTTGCAGTTGGCTATTACTCTTAAGGTACTACTAGATGATTTTATATGATACTCGCTTGTGTCCCGCGATTTTACAAGCAATAATTTAAGGAAAATAACCTAATATAATATACTATATGTATACGTTTATGTATATGTGTTTTTGTATTTTGGTGATTTGTGCTGTTTGTAATTTTTTTTTTTTTCTTCTTAAATAAATACTTCTTGCACTGTTTCTCTCGCTATAATCATATAATATAATAATATATGTATGTATATCGCTCACTTACTCATGATCGTGGGTTGGCTGGAAGAAATCTCTTATAATAAGTCCATCTTTGGCATAAACCTTATTATTATGTTACGTTTCTATGAGTAGTTTTGCAATTATATATATATATATATATATATATATATATATATATATATATATATAATTTACCTTTGAACTTAAATTATTAGATACTAAGATTAGAACATTCAAACAAACAAACAATCACTCTAGCAGTTTTTATCTAATATATAAAATGCTCGTGTCATGGTGTTTGTAGTTAAACTCCTCTGAAACGGCTCGACCGATTGTCATGAAATTTTGTGTGCATATTGGGTAGGTCTGAGAATCGGAACAACATCTATTTTTCATCCCCCTAAATGTTAAGGGTAGTCCACACCTAATTTTTTTTTAATTTTTAGATTCATTTTTTATTTTATTATGATTTGGCGTTGAAAAATACATACAAACCTAAATTTTCACCCTTCTACCACCAACCCCTGTTATCGCGTTTAGTGGCAAGACAACATTTGCCGAGTCAGCTAGTATTGGTATAGATATATATCTGCCAATCTGCAGTGGAGCAGCGTGATTGATTAAGATCTGACCATTCTCGTACATGGAGAAAGAGACCTACCACCACTGGGATGTTACAGGCTGAATGGTGATTGTTGATCTATAAACATATACTGTCCTAAACACTGATTTCTAGTTAAAAGTCAGTCTCTATCTATGTTTCCAAGCAGCCGAATTATAACCTATGTAACATTGTAAGTTGTCTACAGATGTTTCTGTTTTATAACATTATAACATACTAGCCGCCGGCTTCGTTCTGTCAAAAACTTAATAGTATTTTTTTTTTTATAGTCCCTATTAATACCTTCTATGGGCCTTAGGGAACATATATTCTTGAGTTGTGCACACAACATTCATTTTACATATAGGAAGAAGAAGATAAATATGATTTCAACTACAATGGTATTGTATTTTGTAAGTGCTGTTATGATTATATAAAAAATAGATGTGTATATGAGTCAGCTGTTACATAAAACACAGTTAATAAGCTGCCTATCTTAGGAACATTTGGGTTCTCTGGAAGAAATTACTAAATGACCATAAGTCCGCCCATTGTACTTCACAGACTGTAACTGTCTTTAAATATTTTGAATCTATCATACACTATTTTTATTCATCCTTACGAATATTGTACACTTCCTATCCGTCACTACTATATCGTGTCCTGTGCCCAAAGGTTATCTAGAAGAAATCGCTCTTCGGCGATAAGATCTCCTTTGTACATCTTTTTTTTTTGTAATTACTACTGTTTGTTTATATTTTGGTGTACAATAAAGAATATATTATTATTATTATTATTATGTTTACTAAAAATTTTACATAAAATGTAGTTATGGAGTACAATAAAGTATAAATAAACATATGACTTTTTTTTAACCATAATTATTTATTACTAGCTGCCTGGACTTCGATCTGTCAAAAGTTAATAGATTATTATTTACATAGATTTTTTGATTTTTTTTTTTTTTTTTTTCGTATTTAAACCTTCTACGGGCCTTAACGAACATAAAAAAAATAATTTAGCCAAATTAGTTGAGCCATTCTCGAGTTATGTGCTTAGCAGCATTCATTTTTACTTATATAGATTACTAGCTGACCCGGCGAACTTCGTATCGCCTAACACAAACTTTATCGTATGGTATTAAAGTTCAAATTGACTTTTAAGTATTATCACAAATCTTTTCTATGGGAGTATAGAAAAGTGTTGTTTTTAGACTTTTTCAGGAAATTTAATTTTTTTTTTAGAATTTTTCTCTCCGTAAGAACCATCCTCGTACTTCAAGGAATATTTTAAAAAAAGAATTAGCGAAATCGGTCCAACCTTTCTCGAGTTTTGTGCTTAGCAACACATTCAGCGACTCATTTTTATATTATAGATATAGGTATACAAGATGTTTTTTACCCTTAACCAATAAAACCATTTTGGGAGTATGAGGAACATGGTGATTGAATTCCTCAACAACTAATGAAAAGGGAGGATCCTCCGACCAGACGGTTGTTGTGCCTGGCGGGCTAACGCCCCGACAGTTGTTGTCGGGATCTTGTATATATACTTAATCACTTTGAAAACTCTGATAGCGCGATGTAGCATACGTCAGTTTTCTCTAATTACGTAGTTTGTAGTCGTTCGTATTTCGCGCGATAGACGTCGCCACACCATTACTTGATTAGTTCAAGTGGTTTGAGTCCAACTATAGTATAGCTATCCCATGGAAAAAACAGTCCTAGGCAAATCTATCCCTTCAACAGACATACATAACAAATCTTTATTTATATACATAATTATACTGTTACATAGTTGACAAATATATAAACTATAATGTGTCAAAAAGTTTCGCATCAATTGCCGTATTCAAGACTTGAAAAATTATTCATATTTAACCTCCTCATCCTCACAGAAGATCACAGCTAAATAATACTGCTTTCAACTAGTGTTGTGTTCCTGTGGTAAGTAAGGTGGCCAGCCATATGATTTATCATTTTCTTTACGATTTCAATTGTTTTTTTTTTTTTCATTTTGTTTTTATACAACTAGGTTGGCAAGCAAGTGTAGCCTAAAGACGCCTGCAACACTACAAGCATCGCAAGCACGTTGCCAACCCTACTCACAATCCCTCCAGGAGCTCTGGTCACCTTACTCACCACAGGAACACGACACTGCTTGAAAGCATTATTTTGCTGTGATCTTCTGTAAGGTCGAGGTACTTCCCCGTCGGGCTACCCCCAGATTTTGAGCAGGATATTGCCTGATGTGCTCTATCTCAGTTTTTTAAGTGCAATAAAGAATATATCATAATAAACATTTTTAATATCATAACAAAAATCGACCATTCCGATCGAACCTGCATCTCCGACTGTGTTGGTGCTCTAGTTAATTAAGCTATGGGACGATGTACTCGCTTGATCGAAATTTTTGACATTGTGATTTTATATTCGGTTCTAAGCGACCATGCCTTAATTGACCTATAGGACTTGTTTTTTTTTTAATTAATTTATTTATTTAGTTATGCATTAATGGCAACCAGTGAAACGGACACTCGATATTTCTCTCTCGATAAGTCTTTAGATTAAGAGCTGTTGAATGATCTAAGTTCAAAATTTGACCATTTGTCAGCATAATTTTGTTACAAAAAAAAAAAAAAAATAACCTTTACCTATCTAATTTCAAAATCAGACTGTTTATTGACATAATTTCTTCTTCTTTTACTTTGGCTCCCTGAAGGATTTGCCAATATCTGAGTGGAGCTTAGCTTATGTTATGAGAATCGTTAAGTTAGGGCAGAAAACTTTGCTTTGTGTAAGCTTTGTGGGAGTGCAAGTCGTAAGAGCAAAAACAAAGACGAAGAAGTGAATCAGAAAAAACGTCGGAGTTGTTGCCCGTTTTTCACAATTTTAAGTGCCGAGTTTGTTGCAAAAAAAAACCTTCGTTTTCTTCTTCTTTTACTTTGGCTCCCTGAAGGATTTGCTAATATCTGAGTAAATCTTAGTTAACGTTGTATGAATTGTTAAGTTAGGACAGAAAGCTTTGTTTGGCTCTTAATCTAAAGAGTAGCCCACAGTTTGTCTTTTCTGAGTGACAGCAAGTAATAATTCATTAACAATTTAATAATAAATTAGGGTGTGATGAGTAATGTATATTGAATCTTTTACAATTTTCAATATTTTACATTAATCTTTTCAGTATAACTTACAAGATATAAAAATAAGGATATGATAGATCACTAATGAAAGTAAGATTGATTTGAGTGTCAATATCTTGAAAACTATCATAAATATTATTAAAATGCAAAACAAATTTCACTCTGATTAGTCACATATATGTAATATGTATATAAACTGTCAAAATAGTAGCAGAGGTCAACGACATTGGAGACTAAAGGCAGACAGAATTGATTTAAGGAGTAAGGTTATTAGTATCAACTTACAGCAATCTCGAACAAGGATGGAAATTCCTGCTGGGGCTCGTCAGCCAGCTCCACGAGGAGATCGAGCTCAGCGCTCAAGTCAGCCAGCTCTGCGTCACCAAGCTCATCCTTCAAGATATCCCCAATTTCATCAGATACAGCGGCCACCGCTGTCACCACCTCGTCTGTTGGCAGACCAGTTTTAACCAAACCGCCGGCCTCAGACTCGGTCCCCGACCTACTACGATCTGAACGTTTCCCCATAGAAAACATCATTTAAAAACAGTTCTGTACACTAAATAGTGTAAACGAAACATCTAAGTACACCGCTCGATCAATTAGAACGCACGGACGGTTTCAATGTGTTTTTTACGAAACGAAAAATCATTTTTTCCTACAGACGGATGGATCGCGAAGTTTTTGACAATACCAATATGGCGACGGTATTTTTAGGTATTTGTGACCAGTCGCGGACCGCGATTGATGTACATTTTTGCATTGGCAATATCGAAAGCTTATATAATCTATCTATAATTCTATAAATTATAAAATATATATAGAAAATTCATAAAATCAATAAACACAAATAGTTAAAAAGAGCGAAAAAAATCGAAACATTATTTAATTGACTAAATGAAAATGAAATAATCTGTTTCAAAAATATTTTCTCTTTTTTGATCAAAAGTGAACAAATCAAGTAAAGAAACTTAACAAATTTACAAATCCCCAGAAACGAACAGTAAATCTATAAAATTATGTTCTTAACGATAATTTTATTGGTAATCTTATCAATAACATAAAAATAAAAAATAAAATATTATATTGCAAATTCAAAGCTCTCTTATATCAAATTGACAGTGACAAAGACTTGACAAAGGCATAAGACTGCCCTGCGCGAAAAACATACATTGCTTACATCCATCTTACATCCTACATCTAATTATAAATTTTGTATGAAAATGTCTAATGCAGGTAAAATACCGCAGTGCGATGCATGCTTAAACTTATACGCGTATATTAACATGTAAAACGATATCCCGCTTAATTAAATTATTGTTTCCTAGATTATTATGGAAGTACATAAGTGTTAACAAGTTTCTCGCAAGTTTTACACTTTATACGTATAAATTAGCTCTTGAAGTTGAGTCCGAGTTATCACAACGTGAGTGAAGACTTAGGTCAATCAAATAGATGCACTATGGCAGTTCAAAATAAAGTTTTGTATGCGTTTCGCGGTTGGATAGCGTTTGTAGCGTTTATGGATTTAGGAACAGCCGGCCGGTCCTATATTGAGAGAAGATCGTTCTTAAGTCATAATGGAGACAATGATCACTTAGACGGTGAGTAATTTTTTAATTAATCGGTTAAATCTAAGCTAGGTTAGTGTTGATATATTTTTTTTAAATAATTCAGAAAAGTAATTTATGTAACTTGATGTGACGTTTATAATTATTTTTTGAATTGATTCCCGATATTTATATAAGTTTAATTAAGTATATATCCTTTTAAAAATAATAATATTTAATGTTACTGTATTTCTATTTTTATTTTGTAGTACCTATATAATTATTTAGTTACCAAAATTTTGAAAAAAAAAATTTTTTACTAAGGATTTTTTAAATTATAATTTAATGACCTCGTGATATCTCAAAATCTGTATATCATAAATCAATTAATCTATCTGATACTCAGAATTTGTGACTATTTTGTTTTTATTTTCAAATAATTTAATAATATTTTAAATTAATTTTATATATAAATTATATATATAATTGGTGGTATATAAATTTATCTATATAAATATTTATTTCTGGTCTGGTTGCATGGAATGAAATAAGAATATTTATTTTGTGTAATGATTATCCATACACTTACAAGTTGGTAAACCTTCTTTGGTTTCCAATTTCACTGATTTTTTTAAAATGTGTTATGTTGTTACCTTTCATACACTTACTTATACGTGATGGTAAACCTTCTTTGATTCTCAATTTTATTTTTATTTTTAAATATGTGTTATGTCGTAACTTTGTTCTGGTTGTACCATTTTTTTTTTATACCAAAGCTGGTGCTTTTCATTTTGTTTATTTTAAATTTGAGTGACATGCTACAAGTAGTTTTTTAATTATCTCTCATAATCTTACTTGTCAATGTAAAATGAAGATTTTTTTGTTTGATAACAAACATTTATAAAAAAGTACATCATGATAGTAAAATTTACATACAATTTAGAAATGGCAACATTTAACATTAGGTAAATTACAAACCTAGGTAATGTACCTAGTTTTTTTTTTATGTCACTAGGTCGGCAAACAAGCGTACGGCTCACCTGATGGTAAACGACTACCGCAGCCTATAGACACCTGCAACACCAGAAGCATCGCAAGCGCGTTGCCGACCCAATCCCCAATCCCCCCAGGAGCTCTGGTCACCTTACTCACCAACAGGAACACAATACTGCTTGAAAACATTATTATTTTGCTGTGATCTTCTGTAAGGTCGAGGTACTACCCCAGTCGGGCTGCTCCATATTTTGAGCAGGAAATTCCTGCTGTGCCCTACCTCAGTTAACCTAGTGTTATCTAGTATTACCTTAAGCTAATTACTTACAATATTTAACTAACTAAGCTAACCTAGGCTTCTAACAATACCAGGGCGAGGTGGCGAATGCTAGCGCGACCCCATCATCGCGTGGTTTTTTAGTCAGTAGGAGTCTGACATATCTCTCTGGTGCCCCGCGCCGGAGGGTATCCGTGATGGATTTTCCTCATTCAAAAAAAAGCCTTTTACAATACTTATATGCCACTTTTTTCATGTAGGAAGGGGTCCGACTTTAATCCATCATGTTGTTCCACTGTACTTTGGTTGATATATTCTCTATCAAGAGGAACAATCTATGGCAGTAACCAGAAACGACACCTTTTTTTTTCACAACCAGGCCGGGAAACAAGCGTATGGCTCTCCTGATGGTACTGTTTACCACAGTCTATAGACGTCTGCTACACTAAAAGCATCCCAAGCAGGTTGCCAACCCTATCCCCAATCCCCCCAGGAGTTTGGGTCACCTAACTCACCACAGGAACACAACACTGCTTGAAAGCAGTATTATTTCGCTGTGATCTTCTGTAAGATCGGGGTACTAAAATCTTTATAAAAATAGGTCTCGAAGTCTTTTGATCAATAAATTTTTCTTTTATTTCAGGTGATTTCACGATATCTAGAATGCTGGGCATGTACTCTGTGTTGAAGGCGCTCGCCTTGATCCACTGCACGTTGTATATACATTACAGACCGTAAGTAACTATTTATTTATTTTTATTACAACTAGACAATAAAGCGAACAGCTCACCTAATGGTAAGCGATCACCGTAGCCTATAGACGTCTACAACCCCAGAAGCATCTAAAGAGTATCACCTACCCTCAATCCCCCAAGAGGTCTAAGATACCTTACTCATTTTTTAGCTGTGTACTTCTCTAAGGTCGACGTACATCCCCAGTATAATGAAACTCGAAAAAATGTATAAGAAACTAAATTATCAGTTTCTTTATACAGTGACGTAGCGAGCTAAACTCGCGCCCAGGGTTAGATTTAAAAATCGTCATTTTGAAGTTAGATAGGTTAGGGTTTTTTTTTTTTTTTTTGTAACAAAGTTATGTCGATAAACGGTCAAATTTTGAGTTTATAGTGCGTTCAACGAGCCGAGATACCAAATGTAAACAAAGCCCATCATTTTTTCGTAGCGACGACGGAACAAACAAAATGTAGTCTGTCTCTTTCTATCTTGTTTGTTTGCTATCTGCTGCACGTTTCTCTGCAAGGTCGAACGATATTTTAACTTATAGATAATTCGACGGTTCATAATCAAAACCTTACCCACTGCCTTCTTAGCCGATTTCGGAAACTATATAATATATACGGCATTATTTTTGTTTTGTGGACCATTTGGCGCCCATTTTTCATTGTGAGTAGCGCCCGGGGCATGATGTCCCCATTTAAAGCAAACCCAATTACTTCTTAGCATGACTAATAATAAATTAATTATAATAATAGTTTTTTTTTTTTTGATGCTACAACTTCTAATGTAGGGTTCAGCGTAGTTGCCATTCACGGCGGCCGTTGCTTCCAATTGCTCTCAGAGCACTTATTTATAATAATAATAATAATATTCTTTATTAAAGTGACCTTGGTTTGGTAAACAATATTTCTTAAATACTATGTTACTTTAATTATTATAATATTTTAAATAAATAAATGTTACAGTTAACTATTACAATACACACGAATCACTGCGGCACCATTCCATTTGCAACGGCACAGCAATGATTCATGTATATGCAATCCAGTCTACTGGATATCTTGCCCAGAATGCCGTTGGCACTACCTCGCACTCTACGCACCAGAGACATCTTTTTCTCATATATTTTTTCTCTATATTTACACAAATTTTTGTTTCCGGTTTGGGTCTTTGTAGGCTTCCTTACCATGTCTAGAAGAGCACGTTAAGCTTATCATTGTTATCATAGAAACCTGATAACGATCGTTACTTATAGTAGGGAAATTACAGACGTACCCGCAGAGGAGCAGTGTGATGGACTAAACTTCACCTACACGGAGAAAAATGCCTTTGCCCAGCTGTAGGGTGTTACAGATTGATTAGCCTCAGCCTGTAATATCCCACTACTGGGCATAGGCCTCTTTCCCCATGTAGGAGAAGGATCAGAGCATAAGCCACCACACTGCTCCAATGCGGGTTGGCGGATATATTCTTTACTATGAGTAACGATCGCTATCAGGTGTACATGATAACAACCGGGACCGACAGCTTAACGTGCTCTCCGAGGCACGGTGGGGAGACCCACTAGGACTGCACAAACACCCAGACCACGGCAAACACCTGTATGGCCGATACAAATGTTTGTCATGTGCGGGGATCGAACCCGCAACCGCCAGCGCAACAGGTACAATCCATGGCTGTGACCTCTGCGCCAACGCGGTGTCTATAACTACAGATTGATTATAAAAATATAATGTTTTTTTCCAGCGTGGTGTCAATGGGCTACTGGTCGTTGTTTCTAACAATAATATTATATTTCACGGAGGCCTTCTATTTTCACTCGACGAATCTCAACTTCTATGTCGTCTTTCCTTGCATACTGAACAGTGAGTATTATATATTTATTTAATAAATTAGCTGCCCGGACAGATTTCGTTCTGTCAAAAGTTAATAGTATTTTTTTTTTTAGTAGATACGTTACGTTATACGTTTTATACGTTTTTTTTAGTAATACCTTCAGTTGGCCTTAAGGAACATACAAAAAAAAAAGTCAATTTGGTCGAGCCATTGTGGAGTTATGCGCTTGGCAATATTCATTTTTATTTATATAGATATTTCTCGATGTCAGAAAAAGTCAAATCAATCCAATAATCATGGCATAAAGTAAAAATAATACTATTTAAAATATTCTTATTTTTTTATAATTAATGCGCTAAACTATGTTTAAATGGTAAAGCCAGTGTTAATTTTTTTTTTTTTTAATGGTAAAATATGCTATACTTATACAAGGTAATACTGTAATGCAAATAATGCTGCTGCATCAAGCAGTTGCAGACGTCTGTAAGCTACGGCAACCGCTTACCATCACGTGAACCATACTCTTGTATGTCACCATTGAAGTATATAAATAATTTAGTTTGCAGGCAAACGAAGAAAAACCGACTTCAATTATATCGACGTATACAAAGTAGGTAGACAAAAAAAAAAAAAACGTCAGGTAAATACGCATTATCAAAGATTACTCCAAAAGTTGCAATCAGATCTCGATGAAATTTAAATATGACCACATGATTAACATCGGCTTTCGATTAAATTAAAAATCATCAAAATCGGTACACCCAGTAAAAAGTTATTGCGGATTTTCGAGAGTTTCCCTCGATTTCTCTGGGATCCCATCATCAGATCCTGGTTTCCTTAGACTGGTACCAAAACTAGGGATATCCCCTTTCCAAAAAAAAAAAGAATTATCGAAATCGGTCTATAAACGACGGAGTTATCCCCGAACATACATTAAAAAAAACATACGGTCAAATTGAGTAACCTCCTCCTTTTTTTGAAGTCGGTTAAAAAATTCCAAAAAATTAATTTCAATTACATCTTTTTACAGAAGTAAGCTTTAATTATTTATTAGTTTTTTTCAAACTAGCTAGCCCGTTGGCGCAGTTTGTAGTGACCCTGCTTTCTGCTCCGAGGGTTGTGGGTTCGATTCCCACCTCTAGTCTGGGTGTAATATAAATATTTATTTATATATTTATATATGTATTATTTATAAGTATGTTATCGAAAAAAAAATATGTAGCTATATACCAGTGGGCTGTTACCTATAACACAAGCATTAAGTTGCTTACTTTAGGAACAGACGACCGTGTGTGTATTGTGTAGATATTTATTTATTTATTCAAAATGAGTAACTGCGGTGTTGCCTGCCGGTCCATCTCACCAGAATCTACATTCCACATCAGTGACAATTTTAATCATATCAAAAACAACCTAATTCAAATAGGCTTCAAAATTAATTTCGAATCGTCATTTTACAAATTAAAATTTTAAAGTGATTATTAGTTTTCAAAAGTAAAGCTAACACCTGAAGAATCGGCAAAAAACTCTGCAGTTGCTGTTGAAAATAATATATAAACTGTGTTTTGGTACAAAATTACTAATATCTTGCATGAAACAGCGTCACACACATTTTTATCAACTACTCGCCGACCCGTGCCCACTTCGTCGGGCGTTAGATATTATTTTTGATGCAAATATATAGTAAAGTTTTCATCTCGCTCGTATTTCTCCGTCTTGATTCACATATACCATTATTTTTTACCGAATTTTTTGTTCAATAACAATAAAATATCACTCCTGAATAGTGTACCTTTCTGTTAGTGTAAGAATTTTCATGATCGGATCAGTGTTTGCGAAGATTGACCCCTACAGACAAACAAAGTTAGAAACTTCACCTCTTTGTCATATTATTATAGATGTAATCCTGCACCGAATAATACGTTTTATCTATTAATTTCTTTTTAACAAAAAACTTTAAATTTATGTTGGCACAATTCCATAATTGTGTGTGAGATTTTATTATACATGCAAATACCCTAACCCAGAAAGGAGACGTTTACTTTGAGAAGTCAGAAACATGGAGTTACAAAAAATAATAATTTGTAAAAATTAAAACTATTCAAAGTGCTTTTGAAGCTTACTCGAATGAAGTAATTTTTTATTTTGGTTTATATGTATATATTTTTACTTGTGTTTTGTCTTTTTTTTCAGTTATCACTCTACTGGGTTTACTGTATCTACCCTCGAAATTGAAATTATGGGGTACGATTCCCGGTACTTCCGGTATGGACAGAGAGTTAGATGACGAGAACACGCAGATACTACGGCAGATGGGTAATTTCAGACGACGGAAACCTGGCAACCCCATCAAAAATAAACACTTCTGATTAGTGTTACCGCGGTGTAAAAATAATTGGCTGTGTATTTCCTACACTTGATGAAATAGGGGCCTTATAAAATCATTGTTGTTTTTTATTTAATTGAATACACAAATTGTCACAAAAAATATTTTTTATAGTTTTTTTATCTGCTAATTGGTTTTTCTTCATTTTTTTAATGACAGTGACATTTTGTGCATTTAATTAAGTATGCATTTAAAGTTTTTTTTTTTTTTTAATTTCGTAAAATAAGCGTTTTAAAATTAAATATCGCACTGGCAAATGATTTTAACTTACCGAAATGAAATCTCAAATCATCAAAATTTACATTAAATGGTTTAATAAAAAAACAAATTATTTACAAATAGTTGAAACGGAACTACATTAACAAAAAATAACAGAAATCACGTGGTATTGTCTATAAAATTTTGACAGTTCTTGAAAATTTTATTGAGATGGTATTCTAGACAGCAGTAAACAATCTGTATTGTGACTTTTCCATTCCACATGACATACGTGAAATTAGTTATGGGAAGAGAAATTGATGACTAATCAAAACGTAAGAAAACGTCCTAAAATTTTAGATGTTAAATGTTTTACACCAATTTCGTTATGTGTAACAACTGGAAAAAAAATAATACTGACCAGTGCTGCCAACTACTAAACCAAGGCCGACGCTGTATTCGGTAAAACTTTGACTGTAAAAGCCTGACCTTAACATAGATTCTTAACAGTCAAACGTATTCTATTTTTTTAAACTGACATAACCAAAAAAAAAATCGTACTAAACGCCAATAAGCTGAAAAGAACGAAAAACAAAGCGAAAATGTCCTACAAAAGCCGAACAGATAATATTCGTCCTTGTCTAATAGTGATGCCAATATTTTGACATGTGTAGAAAAAAAAATGATAGAATCAAATAGCACGTTATTTTAACACAAAAGTTGATCAAAATTAAACCAAAATATTGACAATGTAAAAAAAAACAGCATATATGGAATTATTGTAAAAAAAAAAACGACTAAAAGAAAAATTGCACGGGCTACTTCGCTTAAAATAAAAAACTAGAATATTTTTATCGCTGTTATATTAAATATCTGTTAAATTCGAATTGGTTACCCACTCAATTTAAAATATTTAAAAATACAATGAAATAATAATAGATAACCTACGTGTATTATTCTAACACTAAAAAATAAACAATGTAGTCCGAGAGGCGACTTCGTTTTAGAGGTCGTTATCAAGTGAAAAATAAAAACTAAAAAATGTTTTAAGATATTGTTGTGCATTCACGCAAATTGACCAATAATCTAACATTTGCCAAATGTTTTTTGCTTAGGATTAAATGAAAGCCTTAGATGTTGTGTGGCTTTAACGCTTAGTTATAGAACGTAGACATTGAGCTGATTAAGCTCGGCTAGACTTCATTTTGCTTGTGTAGTTTCTAGAGTATCGTAGTATAATACATAGATAGGTGGTAATTATAGTGATCACGGCTATTTTGTGTCGCTGGCACGGTCTTATATACAGATCATGAAACTAAATCGAAGTTGAATAGTGAGCGATTAGTACGATAATGTCATAACTTTTCGTTCGCGTTAACGCTGCTGTACGTCACTGCTATCGATGTGTGCGCTCACGTATTGCGGTCATTGTAATTTGTTCTATTGAGGTGACGCTTCATTGTAATTGGTTATATTGAGTGACGTTTCGTGACGTTTCATTGTAATTGGTTATACTTTAAAATATTAATGACGTTGAGGACCATCGATCGTCATGCCTCTGGCGGCTACAATTAAGCCGACGTACATAACACTGTAGTTGCCCTACTTGTGTATAAGACTGTGGTCGATAGTTTTTGGTTTGATCACCAGACACGCGTTTGTATAGGACATGCAAGTATGTGTCGTCCGCTGCGCGTTTATGTATGTTGTGTGTTCCCAGACCCAGACAAATTTAACTGGATTCGTATGTTATTAGGGACGAGCAAAACGTGTTCGTTTTAGTTAGTGAGTCGGCTTCGAAAAATAGCTATTTCATATTTTGTTTACATTTTTGTCGGATACCTCCAAATATTAATTTATAAAATGTACGGATAAAAATATATAACATTTTAAGAAAAAATATCACACCTAACAGTAAAAAAAAGATTTATCTGTATCAAAATCTAATTCTTCAAAGTATTATTTTTTCCTTGTTATTCGTTTTATAAAATATTTTTTCGTTTTCTAATGATATAATTATGCTGTTTTGTGATCCTTTCTACACGCGTTATCACTTCCGTTGACTAATTTTAGTTGGAAATATAATAATTAAACACGTAAAAGTCATAGATTGACATCGCTAGTCATCACAGAGGTCGAAATTTGTTTATTAGTGCGTTAGAGATGTTACGTAATTTTAGAATAGGTAAGTAGATAGCTATTTTTAAAGTTATTATTTGTTTTTATATTGTTTAATAGTAATAGTTGTTTGAAGAACAATAGAAATATCGTTAATTATTGCTAACAGTAGTTTTTTTAATAGTATTTAAAAAAAATGAACTTCACCTTTAAAGGGTTGTTTTTTAAAATTGTTTTTTGAAGTGAAAACTTTTTGTGGCGCACCGCACACACATTTTTTCGTAGGTGAAAGGCTCGATCGGGTGAACTCGGGACCGCCGAGTGTACCCGATTGAGAAAGATACAAACAGTTGCTCTTCGCCGCTGAACGGTAAAAGGCTCGATCGGGTGAACTCGGTACTTATTGCGTTATTGCTTGATTGCGATTTCCAATGAAGTTTTCACTTCTGCCGTGTGGTCTAAGGCACACACACTATTTTTTTTTTTTGTAGTATTATTAATCATATTTTAATGGAATTGTTTACTAACTGATATACAATTCTATTAATGTGAATTTTTAATACTAATTTTCTAATAATTATAACATTTTAAACAATCATAGTCACTCTAACATTATTATTAAAATTTAAAATGTGATATTTACCATTTTATTGATCGTTCTGAATTCCCGTTATTCCGGTACTTTTGCGAGTACCATGGACACGGCTTAAAGAACTATATGGCAAAGTATACAAGTCACATATATATCAAAATTAAATCAACATACAAGAGTCAACAACAAAGATACGATAAGAAAAAAGAAATAAATAATAATAATAATAATAATAAAAACATTTTTTAATTTTTATAATTTAAAAAATAAAACTAATGACGTCTGCAACAGTATACTGTCGGCTACGAGTGTAGGTAAATATCACGTTTTAATCGTAATAATATAGAGAGTGACCATGCAAGATTAAACACTATACGTATATATTTTTTTCGTTTGGACAATTTTTACGGTCAATTTATTATGATATCAACGTTATACAAAATAATGTAAATATAATAAGTAACAAAGTGCTTTGTAGGCAACGAATGCTTTAAAATAACAAGTTTCCTATATATATTAAATAGCGCTTTTTGGTATATCTATAAAAAAATAGAGAGTTTTAACTAACAATAAAACTTACCTATTATTTTTCCTTAAGACATCCGGAATCCATCTTGAGTCAAGCACCTGTCTTTTTTAACTTCCTTCGGTCTTTTTCTCCTCCCTTCGATCTTCCGGCGACGCTGCTGCCCTCTAGAATTGCTTTTGGCGGGAGCTGACGTTCACTTTTTTTAATACAAAAGAACTTTTACCTCATTATAAGACTCGAGATGCACCAGGTAGGAATTACCTGGATTCCGGATGTCTTAAGGAAAAATAATAGGTAAGTTTTATTGTTAGTTAAAACTCTCTATTATTTATTCCGTGTTGACATCCGGAATCCATCTTGAGTGATGTGTTTGTTATCTCCTGGTGGTAATATGACGATGCTATAATGTGCCTGTAATTTATTAGGTTATATTGACAATAAGAGAATAATTTTCAAAAATCATCTTTATTGCAATGTCATGAAATATGTGCCTACAATAGTTATTAACTTTTAACGTAGCGATTGAAAATATTTTGATAAAGAAACATTATGATTTTCGTTTGATTGATTTAAAATAATCTTTTGGTAGTATCTTCGGAATGTATGTTCTTGTCTCCAATTACCAGTTGCCAAAATTTTGTCAATAGGAAATTGCTCTAACCAGTTAAGAGACGCGACCGCCGATCGCACGGACCCTGGCGAAGCTTCGACTCCAGCCTCTCTCAAGACTGATTTTACCCAGCCTCCGATAACAGTCCTTGATGCTGCCTTAGTTATTCCCCTTGTAGTCAAGAATAAATTTGTTATTACTTTACCGTTCAGAATACGACGATCTTGTGATAAATTCTTAAGACGACGAGTCCAAAAGACACAATCCAACGGCTTATTAGGATGCTGTGTTATTTTCCATCCGGATTGCCTATAATTTACGGTATCGGTTTTTGATCCGAACCTTGGCCAAAATATAACAACATCATTTTGATCAATAAATTTTCCTTCCTCCACAGTCAACAGTGTCAGATCATGAACTCTTCGGCCTGATGATAACAATAATAGAATTGCTGTATGCCTTGATACCTGGTGGAAATTGTTTTCATCCGGCGGATTGTCGTTTAGGTATTGGATAACAATATGAGGATTCCATATGGGTGGAGTGACAGGCTTTTCTTTCGCAACGGAGATGGCTTTTAACATGTGCTTAACAAAAAAGTTAGAGGACAAATCTACCTTTGTCGATATATTTGTGAAGGTCGAAATTACAGACTTATGAACTAATATCGTTCTGTACGCCAAACCCTCATTAGTATGCAGATAAGCCAAGTAACGAGCTACTTCAGTTGGATTTGGGTTTTTGTAGCTAATAGTGTTATTTGTGCACCAAGTTCTCCACTTTCGCCAAGCTGGCATGTACGTCTTTATAGTTGATTCTCGCCAGCTAGATAGAAGCAAAGATCTCTCTTCCTCAGTCCAATTTTCTATTTCTTCTGACCACCCAAAATCAGCCAAGCTTGTAATTGTATTTTTTGTATGTTCGGTGGATGGCATCCTGTAACTGTATCGAGAAGCACTTGTTGAAGGTTCGGTATGAGATACGGTTCTCGAAGAGCACGGTGATGTATATCTGCCAACCAGAACACTTTCTCCCACCGGGGTGCTATTAGAATATATTTTCCTCTGGCGGTGTTCAGATGAGATAGGACCCGTGGTATTAGATTCGGAGGTGGGAATATCCAGGCTAACCCGTGATCCCACTGATGGCAAAAGGCGTTGTGGAGTACAGCTGCCTGATCCAATACGTCTAATGTTACATATTTCGGAACCACGTGAGCTGTTTTGGAGGCGAATAAGTCTATCTCCGGCGTCCCCCACATTTGAAAAATCTTCCTCGTAGCTGTATGTAGAAGATGCCACTCCGGGGAAGGTTTTATTCTGGATAGTGCATCGACCTCTGTGTTGTAACGGCCTGGAAAATAATGAGCAGTTATGTGAATATTCAACTGATCCATTCTCCACAAAATTTTCCGCGTTAAATCGAGGAGGGCTTTTGACTTGGTTCCACCTTCCTTGTTCATATATGACACGACTGTACGGTTGTCCGTTAAAAGGAGTATATGAGAATGTAGCAGTCTGTTCTGTTGGTGGACAATGGCTTCGTGAACTGCAAATAGCTCTTTCAGGTTGACATGCCATTGCTGTTGAGCCATGTTCCACTGACCCGATATTTTCACGTCTCCTATTTGTGCACCCCAGCCTAGTTCCGAAGCATCGGTTGTGAGGTGATGAGTTACCGAGTTCATGTGAATAGGCATGGATCCCGAGGCAGCTGTCTCCCACCATCTCATATCGGCCAGTACAGAGTCTGTTAGTTTTACTTGACGGTGAGGTTGTCGCTGAGGAAGTTGTCGGCTGTAGTACTGCATAGTCCGACAGTGTAACCTCCCTCGGCGGATAACGAAAGAGGCGAAGTTGAGTCTCCCCAGAAGGGACTGTGCTTGTTTGAGAGACCAACTGCCTGCCGTTAACTGTCGCTGAAGTGCCAAGCGTAGCGTAAGGCACTTCGGTTCCGACAAGGACTTTCTGTTGAGTAAGGTGTCCCAAGTTATACCTAGAAATTCTAGTTGTTGAGTCGGAACCAGGACAGATTTGGTAAAGTTGATAGTCCATCCAAGCTGCTGCAGAATATTGACAACAAAAGCCACCTGTTCGCTCAGAAGCTGACGTGACTGGTTGACTAGAAGAAAGTCGTCTAAATATACCACGCACCTGACGTTCCGTTTCCGTAGGTATTCCGCTATCCAGTTTGTGAGGGTAGCAAAAATTCGTGGTGCCGATGAAAGGCCAAAGGGCAGGCATGTCATCTGCAGTAGTTCGCCATTGTAACCGAGTCTCAGGAACCGTCGATGTTCGTTTGCAATACTCACATGAAAATATGCTTGACTTAGATCCATTTTTGTCAACCAATCTTTTTCTTGTAAAAATTCCGGCACTCGAAAATGATTGAATAACTGAAACGGCTTTATGTGAACGAAACTGTTTAGCCGCTTTAGGTTGAAAATTGGTCTGACTGTACCGTCCACTTTCGGGACTAGAAAAAATGTGGACAGGTAACTTGGCGTTAAATCCGCTTTCTCTAATATCTGCATGTTCAACATCTCTTTTATTTGTTGTGACATTTGTAAGGATTTTTTCGTTTGAAAAGATGTTATTACCATTTTGTTGGGTATTATCAAAGGAGGCTTCATTACAAACGATATGCGAACCCCGTTTAAAATTTTGCAAATGTAGTCTGGTGCACCTAGATTGCTCCAAACATGCTGATATCGTCTTAGACAGCCTCCTCGAAATTTTACAGAGTCATTCTTTATTATTTTTATTTCGGGTAGTTGAATTATAATTTGATTTTTTACCTTTTTGGTCTTGATCTGATCGAAATTTGTTATACGAAGATCTTTGCTTGGATGAAGACTTTCCTTTACCTTTACCTTTCTTACCTGTATAGGTGGATCGAAAAAACCTTTCTGTATGCTCTTTAGCAAGTTTTGAGCCGTAATTATAGGAGCACGATGGTTTGGGATCTGTCCCCAAAGGCCGTGAGGAACGCTCCAATATCTGTGAATTAACTGCTAATTTTTCGGCACCTCCTATTTTTTGAAGGTAGATATTTAATAGATTTTCGTCAAACAAAAATTCGTAAGTTGGAGGTATTTTTTGTAAAGCACCAGAATGAAATTCGTCAGGTATTTGTTTCAACAATAATTCTCTACGAGACTGGATACAGTCTGCGCGCCTGCCACACACTATTTGAAGAATATCGTCAGTCACCTTAGTATATGTCGAATCTTTATTAAACGATGATTCAATTTTATCAAACAAATTTTTTGGTGTTAATGTCGAATTTTTATCACCTGCCCAATCTACGATTTGTTGCAAGGCTATATTTAATTCTTCTTTTTGAGAAATAATAGCATTTGTTAAGGCTGCAAATGTTCGCTCTAAATAATGTAAACGTGAGTCCTCACTCGATGAAGCAGAAAAACGTCTAAGCTCATCATTAATATTTAATTCAATAAATCCGGGGGTAGTAACATATTTCTTTTGAGGTTCATAAAAACGTATAGAATTCCAGTCGCTACTTTTAAATCTTTGTATTTGACTGAGCTTAAGTAAATGAGATTCTTTAGATTTACTGAAAACAGGATCCTTAATGTTGGTTGTCAAATCCGATAAATATAATTTTTGTTTCTCCTCAACTACCGAATGTGCGGGTGGACGCAAAATAAAATCATGAGAATCGTTTATGTTTTTAGGTACCTCTTCACAAACTACAGAAGAGGCATTTATGACTTGTGGAGTATTATTATTATTCTGAGTTATTAAACTCGTTAAAAATGACACTTGCTGGGTAAGAAATTGAAATTGCATATCTCTTACCGTTTGGCGAGATCTCTTCGCAACCTTACTGCTTCTATCTGAACTGGACCCTCGAGACGAACAATCACTAGAACCGCTAGAATCACTTGCTTGGCGTTTTCTTGATTGCGACTGTTGTTCTTCATTATTTTCGATGTTCTCCATTTTGAAGGGAGGATTATCACTTTTCACTTTTAAAGACTTGACTAATATACGTGAACAAAACTAGACCGTGTATTTCGTTAAGAAAGACGACGCTATAATGAGGTAAAAGTTCTTTTGTATTAAAAAAAGTGAACGTCAGCTCCCGCCAAAAGCAATTCTAGAGGGCAGCAGCGTCGCCGGAAGATCGAAGGGAGGAGAAAAAGACCGAAGGAAGTTAAAAAAGACAGGTGCTTGACTCAAGATGGATTCCGGATGTCAACACGGAATAAATAATGATAGTTTTTCAAACGATTAGCTTTCAGAACAGAGCGTTTATATAAAGAACTGTGAGACTGACATGAGTGATCACTCACTCATTATCTAACCAGTCAAGAAATTTCAGACTTTTTTAGTAGTAATCTATGTTGACATTTCTTATTGAGGTAGAAAATAAGAAGGTGACGTTAGTAAAGAATAAATTTTAGTCTGACGTTATAAAAATAAAAATTAGTGCTTAGTCATTCGATCATAATAAAAAATGTACGATTGCTTAAGAATGACATGTTTTGGAAGGTTATGACGGGGAGGAAAATTTGTTGAGAGAGATATGAGATATTTTGTTATTAATCTTCTGTTTGAGAAAGGGTTTAAAGAATATTCAAAGGGTCCAGTCTTCGAGCAATGCGTCCTGCCTGTGCTGACATACGAAGCCGAGACGTAGACACTGATGAAGGGACTGGTCCACAAGCTTAAAGTCGCTCAACGTTCAATGGAACGGGCTATCCTTGATGTTTCTATCAAAGATAGGATTAGAAATGAGACTATCCGCAAAAGAACTAAAGTAATTGACATAGCCCACAGAATTAGCAAGTTGCAGTGGCATTGGGCTGGTCACCTGTGTCGCAGGACCGATGACCGTTGGAGTAGATGTGTCTTGGAGTGGAAACCGCGTCCTGGCAAACGCATTTTGGGACGTCCTCCGACCCGCTGGACCGACGATTCGTAAGATTGTCAGTGTAGACTGGATGAGGATTGCGGAAAACTGAGATGTCTGGCGGAAACTTGGGCCTATGTCCAGCAGTGGACTGCAATAGGCTGAACTGACTGACTGACTACCAAATGACTCTCTTTGCCATTTTGGTTCTTCCAATCTGGATGAATCCCCGGTGCACAGCAAATGATGATATTATTAAAGGAACTAGACATGCAAATAATAAATTTCCTCTGTTCTGAATGACTTAGTACTATTCAATAAAATATAGGTCATTCTCTAGAATAAATCCCTTATAATTAAAATCTTATACTTCTCAAATTAGTCCAAATTTATTGACACAATAAAATATAAGAGCTAAAAATAGACCCGAGTTCATTTCTATTCTATTTTTTATAAAGGTAACATTGTTTTTGAAGAAAAAATACACAGTTACCAATGACCCAGTTTTCCGTTCTAGGATCGTGGACTCAATTGTTACCTTGAATCTGAGTGTCATGTAATATTCCCAAAGAATATAGGCGTTGGCGTATCCAGAATTTTATAAAGCTGGGAAAAAACAAATAAATGTGAAACTCAGCAAGCCTAGTGAAAAATTTAATTATTTTTATTTACTGCAACTTTTTTTTTAATTTTCTACAATAATAGCTTGCTGAGTTTTTGGCTTAATCTACCATAAATTTCCTTATAAAATTCTTAAAAAATAATTATTATTTTTTTGACTTCGAGTCTGGATCGAGCAAATACCACCTCACCTCACCGTTCCCATGTGTTACCTAACCTAAAACACGGGCATTAAGTTGCTTACCTTAGGTCGAAAAGGTTAACTTTATCGTTGCTATCGTGTGATGTCTTCTGTTGACTTTTCTCGTTAATATAAATATTTTTAGTTACTTGCTAAAAAGCTGGAACTAGCGTTACTTGATTATAAAAAAAAAGTTTTTCTATCTCAGAACTGGTCAAAAGCCGTACTTCTTATGATCTTGCTTGTAGGACAAGCTTATAATAGTATTATTAATCCCTTCCGATCTTAGTGAATTAGATGTAGCCTTTTACAGTTTTATTTCTCGAAGTATTTAGTTAACCAATGTGATTTTGTTAATATATTTCAAGTAGTGTGCGACGAATGTAGAATAATTTATACGACCATTTAAAAAAACTCTGCTGCACTTGGCATGATAAATTAGGTCTTATGCAATACTATGCCAATTTATAAAATTCACTTAATCTTATATAAAATCGTAATAAATATTTTTTATCACTTTTAAAAGTATTTCCACGTATTTCCTAACTCTTAACACTTAATCCTTTAAAACATAATCTCCTATATATACAGTCCGTGTTTTAACAGTAACATTTATATGTATTTTGATGTGGTGCCAATATACAATAGTAAATGATTTTAGTATATACACTAAAGTATATTTAAACAGTTTTTTTATGACACTGATGTTTTAAAATGTAGTAAAGATTCTCAGTGTTACGTTCATCATCTAAAGCGTTCTTAAGCCTGAGTCCTGTAATTAAAAACGATATGTTCTAGTCCATGTCGAGAGAACGAGTAAAGAACGACTGACGAAAAAAGTGTATAAGGCCAGTGTGAACGGAAGGGTTGGAAGGGGTAGACCTAGGCGGACATTTCGAGATCAAATAAGGGACGTCTTGAGTACCCTAAACCGAAGAGCATGTATGAAGGGAATAATGAAAGTGGACGAAGCGAAACAAGTATATATGGATCGTAGCAAGTGGAAAGAAGTGGTCTCTGCCTGCCCATACGGGAAAGAGGCGTGATTATATGTATGTTCTTGTCACAAACGGTGTTCTTAATTTTTTTTTTCTTTCGAATTTGATCACTTCATAATTTATTTATTCTTTTTTGAAGATGAGATTATATTTGAGTTCTTCGAAAATAGGGACCAGGCTTTAGACAGTAAATTGTTACGTGTAGTTTTCTACAAGAGGTTTGCGAAACAATTCTATTCTTGAAGTATTAAAAGCTATGCTGGCTAATTTCGGTTAAAAATGTGCTTAATTACACTGGCCCAAAAAAAGTGCTCTATACCTTTGACCAGACCCATTTAAGGTTATGTATTTCGATGCGCTGAATCCGAATTTGGAGACCCTACCTCCTAATTTTGAGTACATTAAAAAAAACGCCTAAAATGTGTAACAAATGCTTTATGCACATGCATAATGCATTTATGATTTTGTTTTTGAACAGTAGTATTTTTTTTTCATGTATTTTAAAGCGCTGAACTCAAAACCTTAGTTTAATTTTTTTTGTTAGCATAACTGCAACACGATTTTTTAGCAATTAAAAGCGGTTTTTTGCAATTTACTTCTAATTTTGAGGGTCTTCCGGCTAAATTAAGATTGACAACTTGAGATTCAGATTCAAAGTATCTCTCTCGAGACTTTTTTTTTGTATACATTTCATTTTTACGATTTATCGGATTTGTAAAGGTTTTTTTCCATTAATTTTCACATAAGAAACATACTTGTGCTTGTCCAAAAAATCTTAATAAATGCATTTTTGCAATTTTTAGCCATTTTTTGGGAGTTTTTTTTTTTGGAATTTACTACAAATTGGGGGTACATAGACCAAACAAACACGAAATTTGGATTCAGCCATCGAAATACATAACTCTAGATGGGTCTGGCCAAAGTTACAAAGCACTTTTTTGTGGGCCTGTGTTATTATATCACTGTCACTCCACCCGTTCTTACTGTATTATAATTTTTACATTTTATCGTTATCGAGCAAAATCTATTATATTAAATGAAAAATTGTATAAATGATTAAAATATTGAAAAGTCAGTGGATCATTTTAAAAATCGTTAGGTATAAGAGTAGATTCAAAAACTTTGGGAATCTGTGTATTGTGACCTATATCTTTGAATTTAGTACTGCAATTTTGTGTATTCTCTGTCTCTAGTTTTACCTAGATTTATCTCATGTTTACTTAATTTAGCGATTTTTTATGTAATGAGCTCTGGAGTATTTTTAAAGTAATTATGTATGAAATGTGCTTTTATTGATAATATTTAAAACCATTGAATATGTGTAAAGATTTCAACCTTTGGACTTTAGGCAAAGTTTTATACATACTTTTTGTTATTGAGTAAGATATTTTCTATACAATGGATTAGCATTCTAATATATTATATTTTGGAAACAACGACATGCATCTCTTTTAAGGTTTGTTTTATTTATAAATATGATTTCAAACTAACGTGCACGTAATTATTAAGTGTGTGACCAGTCTTTGTAACATCTAAACATTATCTGTATTTTACTTAGCAAATATGGATTTTTTTAATGTAATATTGTCTATATAAATGTTTGATTAATTACAGAAAATAAGTATTTTCATAAATATTTAGACTCTAGTTAAAAGAAATTATTGTTTTTAATATTGAGAAAAAGCTACATTAATTTTGTAGGTAAAATATATATGCGTCAAAAAATGCTACTGTCTCTCTGCCTATATTTGTGTAATTTTACTTTTGATATATAAATAGAAATATGATAAAATTTTGAAAATGCTTATCATATATCTTCGCTTCTGTCGTCTTTTTTAAGAATAACAAACTCAATTGCGCAAAAATGTAACAAATTTCAAAACGTCAAAATCACGCTACTAATATAATAACAGATTATCGAAGCGAATAATATTGCCTCAATCAAATCAATCAGACAATTGACGTTACTACATTGTGGTTCAATTGAGTTGAATCAAAGAGAGAAAAACATAATGAGAGAATAATTTTAAGATTAATTTAACATTTGATTAATTATAAGTTTAATAATAATATTTGTTAAAAAGTTGTCAAACGCAATATCAAATTTTGATTATCTGAATATCTGACAAATGTATTTGTAGCGATTGTTTAGTGCTGTGTGAAATATATTTGTAAGGGTTATATCATTTAGTGGAATAAATTATGAGTTTAATGGCATTTTATGTTAGTTATATTTTCGTACTTAAAGCGCGCGAAAATATTACGTAATTGTCATTATTTTGCCGTTCACAGACTAAAAAGCTTCCAAATATAACGTTCTAAATTCTAACTTTTTAATTAAATTAACATTGTTTAAAAATTTCCTACCACTGTCCAAAAAACCCTCAAAATATGAACACTTGAGATAGTAAAGTGAAAGTTTGTGGTGTCACTCTAAAGTAGCTGATTAAATTCTTAACTTATGATAAGTGCACGCTAAGAGGCTTTACGAAGATTGGTGTAATAATTTTAAGGAACACGAGCACTACGAAACTTATTAGTGAAAACTTATTTTTATATTTTCCAAATTATTATGACTCGGCGGTTTCTTAGTTTAAGGACGGCATATTAATATTATGTATTTATTATTGTTATAACGCTGCGTTGGCGCAGTGGCCACAGCACTGGTTGTTGTGGCCACTGTGCGTTCAATTCCCACTCATGGCAAGCATTTGTATAGGTCATCATACAAGTGTTGCCGTGGTCTGGGCGTTTGTTTTGTGTTTTGTGTATTGTGTGTTTATATAGCAGTAAATCCAAGTTGGGGCAGTTAAGTGTGAAGCGTGTGTCATTTATTATTAAGTATTACTTAAAATATTTTTACCCGCCCTAAAATTAATTGCACTAACACTAACCTCATGTATTTACAACTTCAAAATGGCGCTCAGGTTGAAAAAAGTTTTTGAATTGCGAAATGGTAGCTATAATTTGCAGAATTATTAAAATTACATTTTCATTACAAGTTATTGATTTAGTAAAGTTTTCTATTATTCGTTATAATGTTATGTTATAATTATAATATACCAAACGCCAGACGCCATTTCATTAAAAATTATTCGTTAAAACAAGCGTTTTTCAAACCGACTAATGCTCTTAGATGTCATGATTTATTATTGATAACAATTTTTAGGCTATATTACGTATTGATTCAGTGTACCGGTATAAGTTTGTAATGGTATAGATTTAGTTACATTTTAGCGAACGGACCACGATACTAGTGCCATATCATATTACAGGTTTGTTAATATTGAAATAAAAACGTTTTGATGACTTCGTTGTTTCATTTTAATCATTTATCTATATTAACCTTATAAATGCGAAAGTAACTCGGTCTGTTTGTTACACCTTAATCACTGAACAGATTTTTATGACAATTTGATATATATGATGAAAATTTGGCATCGAAATAAGAGTAAATAGAAAAGAACATAAAGTTCCCTTTTAACGCTAAAATAGGGAACTTTATGTTCTTTTCTTACTAACACTAGATATAAGATTGCTTTATGATCCGCAAGATTTTATTTTTTGCAGCCTGAATGCGCCTAACAATATGTACGGCACGAACAGTGTTGGATTTCGTAGTATAGTTATACTTATTTTACCATTGTTTCATGACTTGTAGTATCGTACAGCAGGGACACTGATGAAATTAATGATGTGCAGTGAAAAATTCAGTTTATTATTTAGTATTCTTTATTTCACAAAGACACACTATTACAGACGCCATATTTTCTTAAGCAAAAGTGATACAAGGAAGCGGAAGACAATTAACAATTCTTAAGTTCTACAATGACAGTAGATGTCAATTTGCCACAGATACATTTCCAACAGACACTACGCGAAAATACCATAATTGTAACTTCCGGTCAATTGACTTCATTTATTGGTCGAATCATTTTGTTTTTATTGTTTACTAGACTTGCGCAAAACAGTGCTTCAAAATGTAATGTAATATTACATTACATTTCGTACTGAGTAATATGGCATCACACCATCACACCGAACATTACCCGAAATGTGTACTGTTCGGCGTGAGATATTTCTTATGAAATGCTATATATCACGTAATTGTCATTACACCAAACATTCCATGAGATTTTGTACTTATAGTATGTTTAAGTGTAAGGTGTTCGGTGTACTACGTAGCAGACCAAACATCACTTTAGCATAAAAATGGTAAATGAGAGGTGGAAACTGGCTAAAAATTCATAATATTTGTGTTTTTTTTTTTTTTGTTTGGTTTTCTAAAAGTTGGTTGTAAAATTAGCTTTGATTTGTAAAAAAAGTTGGTTTCCCTTCATACATAAGTAAACCCCAAGGAAAATTGGAATATTTATTCCAGGCTTAGGACTGGCAATACACATGGACAACTAAATTAATACTAGCCGTGATCCGCGATTTTACCCGTTTAGTTTCGGTCCCCATGTGATTATTGATCCTCTTCGGATGTCCCATCGATCACTATACCAAATTTCATCAAAATCAGAAAACGTAAAAGGTAGATAGAGTTACTTTCGCATCCCTACTAATATTTTATATGTGTGTTTGTTTGTTCGTCCTTCTTTCACGTCAAAACGGCTGAACCGAATTTGTCAAATTTTGGTATACAGATAAAACAGACCTTGGAGAGCCTTAGACTACTTTTTATCCCGGAATCATCACAGGAACGGGAACTTCGCGAGTGAAACCGCGGGACGCAGCTAGTTTATAATATAAGTTAGGAATAAACTAATGACCATGAATACTGGCGTATTTAAAAATCAACTTTATATACATACAATGATTACTTTTTTTATGTCAATACTTCATTTATAATTTTATTTTCACAAGCAACATAAACAAACAAAACATTTTAATAAATGCAAAAGCAGAAATTTGAACTCGAATTTTAGCGGCAGTCAAGTGCGTAACGCATTATTAAAAAGTATTACGTACAGCGTTGTGCTATAATATGCCTTAGCATTCTTAAATACGATTCATATTTCACTTAAAAAAATGACGGAAACTCGCCAACGGCTCAGTAGCTCGCTCTCCCTCATACTAACGAAAATAATGTAGAGCTAGAGAGTGAGGTTATGACTGGTTGCAAAAGTGCGCCGCGCATCACCGTGTCTCACTCAGTAAGTGAAGTTAGACAGAGCAAATAGATAAGAAATCCAACATTCCGACCGAACAGAGCGCGTAATGTCAAGTGTGATGTGTAATACTTCATTTCGTCGCGTAATGTGTGATGCCATATTTCATGTTCGAGTAATATCACGCGTAATGTATCAATTGCATTACTTACACATGTCTATTGTTTACCCTTCAATATAAAGAAGGTATTTATCAGGCAATAACGAATCAGTCGTCAAGAAGCTCCGGGGATTCCCCTGTGTGATGTTTAACAAAGTAATTTGTATACGTAACGTCTGTGGGTATTATATGTATATATTGCACATGCTTCAGCCTGTAATATCCCTCTACTGGGCATAGGCCTCTTTCCCCATGTAGGAGAAGGATCAGAGCTTAATCCACCACGCTGCTCCAATGCGGGTTGGCATATATTCCCTACTATGAATAAATAAATATTTACACAATACACACACGGTCGTCTGTTCCTAAAGTAAGCAACTTAATGCTTGTGTTATAGGTAACAGCCGACTGGTATACCTATAGCTACATTTTTTTTTTTCGATAAACATACTTATATAAATAAATATTTATAATAATAAATAAATAAATATAAATAATACATATATAAATATATAAATAAATATTTATATTACACCCAGACTCGCGGTGGGAATCGAACCCACAACCCTCGGAGCAGAAAGCAGGGTCACTACAAACTGCGCCAACGGGCTAGTCAAAAATAACGACCGCTATCAGGTGTACATGATAACAACCGGGACCGACGGCTTAACGTGCTCTCCGAGGCACGGTGGGAACACCCACAAGGACTGCACAAACACCCAGACCACGGTAAACACCTGTATGACCAATACAAATGTTTGTCATGTGCGGGGATCGAACCTGCAACCGCCAGCGCAACAGGTACAATTCATGGCTGCTGTTTTATTATCTCCGTCGTTGTGACAAGTTAGGACGGATGTATTTTATGTATGATTGTATGACGATGACATGTACAAATCAATCCATTTTCGATACAATCAAAGGTAAAAGATGAAGCCTTAAATACTTTATGTATACTACGAAAACAATTTCAGAAGCAAGTGTCCGAATTTAATAAAAAAATTCAGACTAATTCACACAACATAATTTAGATTTTTCTCATTGTTTCTGATAAATATATAATAATACTGTTTCTTCGAAGTAAATTCTATTGTTTCATTTACTGAATTAGTAAATAATTTTGTGGAATGATAATTCTAAAATATTGTACAATCCTGCAAATCTCGCGGATCCGCGGGACTGATGGTCTCAATCTCGCGGATTTGCAAGATCGTCTTTTAGGTGCTGGATTACATTCCCTATCACGGACCATATCTGGTTTAAAAAAAAAAAACAATAAGAAAAAATAAATAATTATTTTATTTTAAAAATATAAAATGTATACATCACTTTATTTTCAATATATAAAGCTAGAATGATTCCTATTTTAAATACCCTAGAATGATTCTAAATTTAAATACAAAACAAAATTGCAATCTAGCAACACCATATAGATGTATACAAGCAGAAAATTATACCATATCCACTGCAAACTATTTATAGGATGTTCACAAAACATCAGTCAAACAAAAGCAATATTTTACTCACAAAATAGGTTTACAGCTGAACTTGAAATACTGCTTCTAAGATTTTTTTTTAAATATAATTTGACTAGCCCGTTGGCGCAGATTGTAGTGACCCTGCATTCTGCTCCAGGGGTTGTGTGTGGGTGTAATATTTTTTTTTTGTTTTTTTTTTTTTTATGTAACTAGGTCGGCAAACAAGCGTACAGCTTATCTGATGGTTAGCGATTACCGTAACTTATAGACGTCTACAACACCAGAAGCATCGCAAGCGCGTTGCCGACCCTATCCCTTCCAGGAGATTTATCGAAAAAACAATATGTAGCTATAACAGTTAGCTGTTACCTATAACACAAGCATTAAGTTGCTTACTTTAGGAACAGATGACCGTGTGTATGTATGTTGTAAATATAAAAGAAAAAAAATAATAAAACGGTATGTAGTGTATGTCGTTTAATTTAATCCATCTCGCTTGTATCTATTTTTTTAAAAGTATTTGAAGTGTCCGGTCGAGTTTCAAAAGAAGACAAGAATGTGTAAACTTATATTAATTTTTTTAGTACATTTAAATTAACCATAACTAATAGTGGAAACTTTATTGATTTCAGTTATTGTAATTAGTCATAATATAATAATGTAATATAAAATTGTATGTTTCCCAAATAAAAAAAAAAGAGAAAATATAAAATATTTTTTCAACTGACAAAATAAATTAATATAGATTAGCGTGCAAAACAATAATAATACTAAGGAACTGCTTCACCGGGTTCCGTCAAAGCTATTTGACATGATGGTATCCAACAGATAACAAGTTTATATACTGTATCTCTATATATGTATTATGAGATCGGAACGAAGTTCCTTATGGGACATTGTGGGTACCCTATCCGGCAAAAACGTCTAACGTTAAAAAAAAGGCGTAAGATTTTTTATGTATAGTCATGATGATGGCTATACTCGTCTAATGTATAGTCAACGTGATCACTGTTATTATTATTGTAGTTTGCTTTTATTATTATATCATTCGATAATTATTATATATTTTTATAAAAAATTGCAAATACAATAAAGGAGTTAAGATCATTTTGTAAATTAGTTTTTATTTTATTTTTATACTATATTTAACTTGAAAATTTGAATGAATAAAATATTTTCTTCTTTTAAAAATGTAACAATCTAGCTGTACAAGTTTCATATTTTAATTTTTTTTATTTTGTATGGTAATTCAGGGAACTATAGGTTTAAAATTATTATCATAAATGTATTTTTATTACATTGTATGCAACTGTTTGTTCCTAAATAAAAGAAAAAAAAAATTGAAATTAATATTTTATAATAAGGAACTTCGTTCCTATCTGGTATCCCACAACACCGTTCTATATGCAAATATGAATCAAATAGTTGTACTTCCTTATTTGAGACAAAACAGCTCCCAATAGCCCGTTCTACCTCCTGCTGTTAGACTATTCGTAGCTTATGTGTTGGATATTATTAATCCACAGCTGGTGAAACAGGCTCTTAGACTTTTTATTAATAATAATCTGGAACAGGCGCGCAGGCGATCTTCACAAAGTCCTCATAGCGTACGATGCCATTGCTTGACACGTTTGCTTCACGGAAAATGTTGTCCACCTGGAAATATATTTGATTTTTTTTATACCACTACATAATATGTAAAATTACATCCGGCTGTCTGTTCCTAAGGCAGGAATTTGTTGAAATAAAATGTATATAGAGTATATATTTATGGAAAAGCTACCTCTCTGGATGATAGGCCTTCGCCCCAATTCTGCAACAAATTCCGGAGCTGCTTCGAAGAAATAACGCCTCTCTTGTCATTGTCACCGGCCTTGAAAGCGTTCACAACCTGAAAACATCATAAAAATAATTGCGTTTGCTAGCAAAGATACAAAACTACTTCGAATCACATCGATAAGTAAAACACATCGAATAGTCGATGAAATACTCATTAATAGGCATAACTGGGACCACACAACAAGCACCATCTTTTAATTAAAAAAATTGAATCGAGTTCGGCAAACAAGCGTACGCTTCAGCTAAAGGTAAGCAATACCGTAGCTTATAGAGGCCTGAAACACCAGAAGCATCGCAAGCGCGTTACTGACCCTATCCGCCAAACCGCAGTGGCGCAGCGTGGTGGATAGGATTCGATCCTTCTACTATATAGAGTCGAAAAAGGCCTATGCCCAAAAGTGGGATGTTACTGTGTTGTCGCGGTGTTTGTAGTTAAACTCCTCCGAAACGGCTTAACCGATTCTAGGTCTGAGAATCGGCCAACATCTATTATTCATTCCCCTAAGTTATAAGGGATATATGATAAGGGAGGGGAGTTGTAGGGGATTGAGAAGGTTAATAAAATATGTGGCAAAACAACGTTTGCGGGGTCAGCTAGTTTATTCTATAAAATTTCTATCTAAGGTCTGTTCAACGAGAAGCAATACCAAATGTAAACAAGGTCTATCATTTTTGGTAGCGACGCGACGAAACAAACAAAATATAGTCCATCTCTTTCTATCTTGTTTGTTTGCTATCTGCTGCACGTCTCTCGGCAAAATCGAACGATATTTTAACTGGCTTTGAAACCATTCGCACAGCGGACGGCTCTTTGGTTTTGTATTATTTATTGTTATTTTATTCCGTGTCCTGAAGCGCTCAAATCTTGTATACATAATTATATTTAATTAAGTCAGTTATCAAAATATAAATATATTTTACATTTTAAAAATTTGTGTAAGTAAAATAAAAGGTTACAAAGCCCTGCATAGTTGAATGACCTCGCATTTGGTTTGTTTACGTTTGGTATCTCGGCTCGTTGAACGCACTATAAGATAAAATACTTACTTCATGCGGAAGATTTTCCGCTCTGGAATGTATGTGCATGACCTCTAAGAAATCAGCGAAGGACATCTTGCCACCTTTGCCTTTCAAGTAACCTGAAATTAAGAGTTAATGATCTATACACAGAATAAAATATTAATAATAATAATAATAATAATAATAATAATAATAATAATAATACTCTTTATTGTACACCATTAAAAGAAACAACAGAGAAAAAAAAAACATAAAGCGAAAGATGTACAAAGGCGGTCTTATCGCTGAAAGAGCGATCTCTTCCAGACAACCTTTGGGAATATTAACTGACCAATATCATTATTACAAGCAGATAACAAACAAATACGCCGCGTTGGCACAGCGGTCACAGCTATGGATTGTGCCGGTTGCCCTAGCGGTTGTGGGTTCGATCCCCGCACATGACATACATTTGTATTGGCCATACAGATGTTTGCCATGGTCTGGGTGTTTGTGCAGTCCTTGTGGGTCTCCCCACCGTGCCTCGGAGAGCACGTTAAGCCGCCGGTCCCGGTTGTTATCATGTACACCTGATAGCGATCGTTACTCATAGTAGGGAATATATCCGCCAACCCGCATTGGAGCTGCGTGGTGGATTAAGCTCTGATCCTTTTCTTACACGGGGAAAGAGGCCTATGCCCAACAGTGGGATATTACAGGCTGAAGCGAACAAACAAATCAAATTTAATGCTAGATTTCTTGTGATAAAACAAATAAGCAGAAAGACTACAGATTATAGAGACAAATTACAAATTGAAGTCTTTTTAACTTTGTTAAGTCAAATATTATAATGAATTCATAACAGTTTACTTTGACTGACATAAATATGGACCATTTAATTAAATAGTTGAACTAGAATAGTCTTAATTATAGGCTTTTTTTAACATAATTATATAACAATGTCGGCAAACAAATATATGGCTCACCTGATGGTGGCAATTACCTTGTTTTATAGATGTCTGTAACACCAGAAGCATCGTAAGTGCGTTGACGACCCTATCTCGAATACCCCCAGGAGCTCTAGTCACCTTACTCACCACAGGATCATAACTATGCTAGAAAACAGTATTATTTATCTATGACCTTCTGTAAGGTCGAGGTATTATTACCGGTCGGGCTGGTCCATATTTTGAGCAGGAGATTTCCTACTGTGCCCTACCACAGTCAATAATTCATTCAACAAAGCACTACTGTCATAACTTCTATAACATTAAATTTCTCTTTTACAAATTTCATTATCTATATAAGGTCTACGAGATCTGTAAATAATGTAATTATTTATACCAACCAGTAAGCTCCTGTATAGTTGGACTCATTCCTAAGGACCTCATGACAACCGTCAGCTCATCCAATGATGTAATTTGTCCAGACCTCGCGAACAGATAGAAGCATTCCCTGAATTCTAAGAACTTATGTTATTTTATTTATATTTTTAAATGAAATATTTATTTTTCTATTTAATCATTTAATCTAGTTAAATATATTCATGGAGAAAGGTGAATGTAGAAAATGGCTGTTGGGTTTGGAGTCATGGATTTGATTCCTCTAAGACAAATCGATATCTCCGATACTGGATCAACATGATTTATCGTAGATTTAATGAGGAGCTTCTAAGGAAAAATCATTATTTGGTCATCATGTATTCTAAAAAAGGTGCATACGTACAAAGTACACATGTCAGAAGTGAAATTTCTTTGGCAAATTAATTGAAAAAAAAAATATATATTAAAAACTAATTGAAAACTAAGGTGATGCGGGACGAGGCGGGTGATGCCTGTACTGGACAAAGTAAGCAGTATCATAATTAAAAAAAGTTGCACATCTTCGTGACGTTTCATCCATAAAAATTTTACCCTCATGTGCTAAAGAAGGTTCACGTCAAAAATCTACAGTTCCTAGTAGCTGTTTATACTATCAGGAACTTAATATTGAGACATTAAATTAAAAAAATTCATACGGCGTAATATTGTGAAGTGTCGAAACATTTTTACAAATAGTTTTCGTGCTTTGAGCATTTATACTTATTTTTGGGAGCTTAAAATAGGGCTTTTTGGCTACTAGGAATACAGTGTTAAACGATTTTTTTTTACGTAAATATTAATCGTACTATTAGGTACAATTACGTATTTTACGGTAAGTAATCTATAATAATAATAATCTTAGGAAGACATTCTGTTATCTTATCAGATCTAATTTTATTAAACTTTATTGAGGCCATAATTTAACGGTACAAGTACTGTTAGTAAAATATTTTTACAGAGATTGTAAATTATAAATACTTGGTAGCTCTCAGTTCTGGTCATCAATTTTTGTTTTTTTTTTTTTTTTTTGTAATTAAATGAACTATGAATAAAATGGAAAGGTTTTAACATACCATCAATATCTTGTTCTTTAAAATATCGAGCCTGAAACATAAAAAAATTATTACAACAGTAGTAATAATAAAAACCCAACAACTTTTATGTAAATCTGTTATATTTACCATGGTTTGGAAGAAAAAATATTAAAAATAAAATAAAGTAAAAAAAGTTTTGTGATTGATTACGAAAAACACAGGTGATTAAAAATGTCACACCAACTTTTACATCAGAGTTGCCAACTTTATTTTTTCGAGCCCATAAATTAGGGATGTACAAAATCGATTTATTTGATAATCGATTATTTCTACAAAAAATATCGATTAAATGTGACCGATTATTTTTTAAATCATAGAGCAACACGGAGGGAAGTAGCCATAGCGTTTTTTACTGATACAAAAATGTCTGTCATTTTTTGCGGGAGGAAATCACACACACGCACACTTTATCTAATTTCCACACAAAAATAATTGTCTGTCACTACGAAACTCACACATATTAAATTAAAAACTAACTTACATTTTTCAGACACACATAGATAGATTCTGTGTCATTACAGTATAATGACATACCGCAACTACACTGACAAGTTGCTTACAGCCGTGGTTGTAACAACTGTCGATACGCATTATCTATAAATTCAAGTACTCGGATAGGGAAAAATTAGGTTTTTAAAGTGATACAAAGATGATGTTCTTATAAAGATGGACTTTATTTCTTATGTACAACAATAATTATCATGTAAATGTTTATATCATTTTAAAAACCAGTGACAGTTGTATTTGTTACTGGTTTTTAAAATGGATTAGCTTTCTATAAATATGTCGAATACATTTTCGTGGGTTTTCTTTTTTTATTAAGAAAGAAATGCTTATACCGGTATATTTTTCCATTATTAATCTTGCTAGTTCCACACTTGAACGTTTATACACTATTGTTGTGGGCGTCCAGGTTAGTCTGTTATTACAAAAAAAAAATCCATATATGCCTTAAATTTGGATCTTTAGGATACCTGCAAAAATTAAAGTAAAATATTAAGGTCGAAGTTCACACTAAGTAATTCTAGTAAAATATGTTAACACTTGTAAGTATTATATTATATTTAATTTAATGCAATTTTCTTATAAAACTATGTATATTAAAATTAAATTCGCAATACTATATTATAAATAAATCAGAATCACAAATATGTCTCTCTCCTCCTTTGCCTTTTCCATTTTTATCGATAACTATCTACAAATAAACCGGTAACAATACTATCGCTCGGCGACAGTAACTTAGTTAACTTACGGCCGAACCCAATATTCAGTCTATCTCTGGTTATGTCCTACTAGAGACAGAAATATCTATCTATCATTCATTTTACTGACCCAATAAACTTGTCGCAGATAGGCAATCTTACCCTTCAAAGCTATCTATCGACGAGAGGGAGGATAGCTTACCAGAGATAACAGTTCGTATCAAAATGACAGTGTAAGCATCCCAATAATAATAGAATTCTATCTGTCAGTAATAAAGAGCAACACGGAGGGGAGTAGCCATGTACAGGCGTTCCCCTCTGTCAAGGTATAAGGCCAAATGGCCATATGCAAACAATAAAACTAGTCGCAGCCGCACTGATCACTAGACTAACGGCCGAACCCAATATTCAATCTAAAGATAGAGATAGGTAGTTATCATCGACTGCTAATAACTGACTATCTATCCTTTGTAGTTGTCCCAATAATTTGCATAGTGGACTACTATCTCCAGTTAGCTGTAGATAGACCGGCTACCTGAGCTCTTCCTTACATTCCAGTATACGCAGCGTCACAGACGGCCTCAGTTATGTTACACAGATGTTTTGTAGTATTTAAATTTGTCATACAAATTTTATTCATATTAAAGTAATCTTGTTTTATAAAAATATGGACAAATTAATTTTTACACAGACTTTTTAATTTATAATAAATGATATTATTTTAATATGGAATCCATGGTAAATCTAGTAACGGAACGTTTTAACACAACACGACAAGACGCTACGAGGCCATTACGCTTTAATGAATCGTCGTTTCGTTTGAATTTGTATAATTATACAAATCATTGCAAATTATACAATCATTCACCAAATTGTTTGTTTTATTCACAAGATGAGTAAAGTAAGTATTATTTCACAAGAAACATATTATTTTTATTCAATTAATTGTTGCAAAAGAGCAATATCACTTGAACTGCTACTTGAACTTGAGTCTGCCATTATTTTTCACTCGAAATTAATTTTATTTTAAACAAAGAAAATACTTTTTCAATTAATAAATCTTAGTTATCCCCCGAAAACTATAGATCGGATATTGTTGTTACTAAAGATAACCAACGCTACTGACAGATAGAACTCTATTATTATTGGGACGCTTACACTGTCATTTTCATACGAACTGTTATCTCTAGTAAGCTATCCTCCCTCTCGTCGATAGATAGCTTTGAAGGATAAGATTGCCTATCGTCGACAAGTTTATTGGGTCAGTAAAATGAATGATAGATAGATATTTCTGTCTCTAGTAGGACATAACCAGAGATAGATTGAATATTGGGTTCGGCCGTTAATCTAGTTGCGCGATTGAATCAACGTCCTCCAAAAAATGCCAAATTGTTCTGTTTTTTGCTGTAAAAAAGATCTGCCACGTCAAATTTACTAAAACATGGCGTTGCCTTTCATACGTAAGTATTTTTTAATCACATTATTACTTGTATACTTCTTTTAAACCTTTTTTAAACTTAAAAATTACAAAAATATTATCGGTCGTGTTGACTCGATTTGTTTACCAACACCGGCCGCTCGCCCTCATACAATATGCGGATCGGTCGAGCGACTGATTGGAGTCTATTTCCGAGAAGTCACTGTCGCCGAGCGATAGTGTTGTTACCGGTTTGTTTGTAGATGGTTATCGATAAAAACGGCAAAGGCAAAAGAGGAGACAGACATTTTTGAGATTTTGATTTATTTAAAATATTATATTGTAGCTTTTTTTAATAAACATAGTTGTATGATAAAATTGCATTAAATTAAATATAATACAGTACTCACGAGTATTAACACATGGAAAAAAAATTGTAATAACAGATTAACCTGGACGCCCACAAAAAATAGTGTAATTTGTTCAGATCATATCAATACCACTAACTTTCAAGTGTTGGCGAACAATAGAAGGATTAGTCCAGGGCACCAAACCAACACTAACGTCACACTGTTTTCGTCCCGTAATTTTTTTTTTATCTCATGTACAAAGTAATCAAGATATGGATCACCTTAGTCATAGTAGTGAAATAAAGCTTGGATTTATCAACTTTGAAAATTAACTATGTTCATCTTTTCAGAGTCATCAAAAAATCGTTAAATCTAGCAGATGACAAGCTATCATCTTATGATGCCATTAGTGCTACGCTCCCTATTCCCGATTCGTTGACATCACCGTGTACATCATCAACTCCTCAAAATGTATGTTAACTTTAAATCGTTTATAGTAGACTGGCATTGTTTGGCACAGCAACGTTGCACCAAATGTATTGTGACATAATTATAATAGTTAGACATATGTTGTCGCGATACTTTTTAACCGACTTCCCAAAAGGGAGGAGGTTCTCAATTCGACTGTATTTTTTATGTATGTTACTTCAGAACTTTTAAAGCTGATGATTGTCATGTGGTCGCGTTCAAATTTCAGTGAGATCTGATGACAACTTTTTGAGTAACCTTTGATAACGCGTATAAATTACGTATATTGTATTACTTGTCGATGTAATTGAAGTCAGTTTTGTTTTCGTTTGCGAGCAAATACAATTATTGTAGATAATGATGTGTTGTACAAAGTCATACTACATTTTATATTTCTATTATCATTAGTTTTTGCAGCGTACGCAATGTAAGGAATTTTTTAGGTTATTTTTTTATCCCTTGAGTTACATTATTGGAGTTTCAGTAAAGATCCCTAACATTTTTGAAAATATAGTATAACTTTTTCGCTTAAACCGAAAATAAAAATCATCATATCAAAAATTTCGCTCTAGCGGGTATATCGTTCCATAGCTTAATTGGCTAGAGCGCCGACACGGTCAGTCGGAGACGCGGGTTCGAATCCCGCTGGAGCGGTCAATTTTTGATATGATATTCAAAAATGTTTAGAATTCCTAATGTGGGGGTAACACAAAAATAAAATCGTAGGTATTAGTATAACTTATGTCGCTCAAGGATAATGTAGCTTCTCAACGGTGAACTAATTTTTTGAATCGGTCCAGTAGTTTCGAAGCCTATTCAATGCTAACAAACAAACAATCAAATTGACTTTACTCTTTATAATCGTTTATTTTACATGAAGATGTTTGATTTGTAGTATATAATAAATTAATTCTATTTTTATAATAACATCTTACCTTTGTATCACTTTAAAAACCTTATTTCTCTAACCGAGTACTTGAATTTATCGATAATGCATATCGACAGTTGTTACAACCATGGCTGTAAGCAACATGTCAGTGTAGTTGCGGCGTGTCACTATACTGTAATTACACAGAATGTATCTATGTGTGTGTGAAAAATGTAACTGTGACTTTAATTTAGTATGTGTGAGTGTCGTAGTGACGATTATTTTTGTGTGGGAATTAGATAAAGTGTGCATGTGTGTAATTTCTCCCCGCAAAAAATGACAGACAGTTTTGTATCGGTAACAAACGCAATGGCTACTCCCCTCCGTGTTGCGCTATGGTCAGTAACTTTGGTTTTCTTTAGTAGCAACAATATCCTATCTTTAGTTTTCGGGGGATAACTAAGATTTATTAATTGCAAAAGTATTTTCTTTGTTTAAAATAAAATAATAATAATTAATTTCGAGTGAAAAATAATGGCAGACTCAAGTTCAAGTAGCAGTTCAAGTGATATTGCTCTTTTGCAACAATTAATTGAATAAAAATAATAAGGTTGTTGTGAAATAATACTTACTTTACTCATCTTGTGAATAAAACAAACAATTTGGTGAATGACTGTATAATTTGCAATGATTTGTATAATTTGAATTTTGATTTGTAAAAAAATTATACAAATTCAAACGAAACGACGATTCAATAAAGTGTAATGGCCTCGTAGCGTCTTTTCGTGTCGTGTTAAAACGTTCCGTTACTAGATTTACCATGCATTCCATATTAAAATAATATCATTTATTATTAATTAAAATCTCTGTGTAAAAATTAATTTGTCCATATTTTTAAAAAACAAGATTACTTTAATATGAATAAAATTTGTATGACAAATTTAAATACTACAAAACATCTGTGTAAAATAACTGAGGCCGTCTGTGACGCTGCGTATACTGGAATGTAAGGGAGAGCTCAGGTAGCCGGTCTATCTACAGCTAACTGGAGATAGTAGTCCCCTATGCGAATTATTGGGACAACTACAAAGGATAGATAGTTAGTTATTAGCAGTCGATGATAACTAGCTATCTCTATCTTTAGATTGAATATTGGGTTCGGCCGTTAGAAATAGACTCAGATCAGTCGCTCGACCGATCCGCATATTGTATGAGAGCGAGCGGTCTGTGTTGGTAAACAAATCCGAAACAACACGACCGATAACATTTGTAATTTTTTAAATTAAAAATGGTTTAAAAGAAGTATACAGTAATAATGTCATTAAAAATACTTACATATGAAAAGTAACGCCATCTTTTAGTCAATTAGACGGGGCAGATCTCTTTTTGCAGCAAAAAAAAAACAGAACAATTCGGCATTTTTTGCAGGACGTTGATTCAATCGCACAACTAGATTTAGTCTAGTGATCAGTGCGGCTGCAACTAGTTTTATTGTACACGTATAACCATGGCCTTATACCTTGACAGAGGTAAACGCCTGTGCATGGCTATTCCCCTCCGTGTTACTCTATGCTGATGGCCCATCAGAAAACCTCTAAAATTTCGTGCTTAGTACATTTTTAAACAAACTTACGATATTTTGGTAAATTTTAAAGATGTGCTTATTTTTATTTATTATACATATATTACCTAGGTGTATTAATTTTTATATACTACAATCTGTTTTTGTTATCTGTAATAACTTTATGAAATGTATATAAAAATAGGTTGACCGTGGGTTAAGCTGTTAAAGTTTGCGTTATTAGAAAATGAATAATAATGTTTTTAATGATTCATTTGCATTTCCGAATTTGTGATGAATAATTTCCGTAGTGTCTGTTCTATGTACTTACTTCGCTATTTGGCGATATCTATTTATTGTATACCTGCACGTGCTAAAACTAAGACGAAACGTATGAATTCAAGATAGATTTCGACACCTCAATTATTATAATTGAGTTGCATGGTATTTGATCAATAAATATAATATAGTACATATATTCCAAGATATAGCGTGGCAATGCATCGCCACGGCCTGTATCTCCACGCCAAAAATCAGGTTTACCCTCCCCTATAGATGTTTCATATTATACGAATTAGATCCGTTGATAAAGGACTCCCAATAATAGTTTTTTCTCACAAAAGAAGGAACTTAAAAAAAAAAAGGGGAAAATTGGGACCGGGTCTACTAGTATCGGGACTTCCCAATTTCCTACATGAGCTATTAGAACCTTGTTAAAGATATTGGCGAAATTTATACCTTCTTATTCTAATGACATTGAACCTGTGGTAACTTTTTATTGCCTGAAAGCACGTATAAAACGACATTTTCTAAAACTGAACCCTAGCTAGATCGATTTATCGACACCGAAATTCCCTGCAAACTGTATTTCATGAAAATCGTTTAGTCGTTTCTTTGTTTCAGATAATTCATATCTACAATAATGCGATTCGTGTATTCGTGTATATATATGAATAAGAATTGCTCATTTAAGGGGTTTGGCGTAGTTAGACTTTTAAAAAATCATTTTGTTGTCATAAGGTGTACGTCATTAAATGTTGCGCATTTAAGCTCAACTCATCAATCGTAGTATTATTTTTATGTAAAAATTGTATTGTAGCACCTATTGTTTGTCCAAATGAAATAAATAAATGAAAAAAAATCGATGAAAAAGGATGACTCATTATCCCGTTGCGCTTATTGTCCTGTTACGCTAATTGTACGCTTGCACCGCATTTATCTCTCTTCCACTTGATTGGCCCATGCTTCCAAGGAGATGTTTTGTAATATCGTTGTCACGTCAAACTATCGTCCGTAAACCAACTTTACAGACAACCAATTTTTTTTTTTTTATAAAGTATAATATCTTAAGAATATTCTCTGAAAATTAGAAGTAAATCCGACAAATACTAAATAATTATATTTTATATAAAATATTATAATAAGCCTCGATGAAAAAAGTTATGAATGAAGAAAAACAAGCAATAGCCGAAAACTACTGAAATACTGTAAAAAACTTCGAATGCGTTTTATAAGATTTCAAATGTGTTTTTCTCAAAACTATGTTTTTTGAACCACCGTAGCTCGAAAACCACTCGGTAGATTTTTAATTAAATGTATACTATATAATATGTTGTATTTATACTATATATGCGTATAATCATATAATAATATTATTGAAATTTAATGAAATTTATATATTGCCTGATCGAAGGATTTTTTTATTTTGATTTGTTTTTATAAACAATTAACTGTTAGTTTTTTCCCGAAAATCTGGACAATATTTTCCTAAGGCCGCCATTGTTGTAAATAAAAAAAAGCTTCGAACAGACACTAGATTATCAATTAATATAACTATTTTTTTTTTTCGGATTGATTTTAGATGAACTTCCAAGGATAGTCACCGAAAGGAGCTTCGGTTGGAACTGGATCGACACAAACAGCCATTATTTTAAAATTATTAGTATTTTTTTTAAACTTCTGTCAAGTCAAGTTAAACCTTTATTTAATTTATTAAAATAAAATAATTTACTGGCTGAGAAAAATGTATTTAAAATTATCATTTTTTTATGTCTGACTGTGATTACACCTAACCCCTTAAAGGTTCATAAACTATTAGATAAATCACGTGTCAATTAAGATCTTTTTTTATTATAACCTCTGAAAAGCAAAATGTATGGCTTCAAAATAAAATAAAATTTTCGAAATTCAAATCGATTTTAGTTTTAAAATTTAAACTACTCGATTTCAACCGTGTCATGATATCAGCCGTTCTAAAGGGGCCTACTCAAAGCACTGCCTGCAGGGCCCTGCTTGCAGTGCCACTGCCGATCGTATTGTATGTATGCATGCAGGGCCGATATTTTAATTGTTCACCCTGTCGCAGGGCCGCAGTGTCGTTCTGCCAGCCCGACACACGATCTCCCCACTCCGTAAACTGCAATCAGGGACATGTGTAGCTCGGTCGGGCCGATTTAGACCACCATTTTGTTTACGTCGGTACATTGCGACGTTTGTCTACTCTATTTGACCTGGGGTTTGTCTTGTCAGTGGTTGTCATTTAGCAATTAATCAGTTAGTTGGTGGTTAGTTGGTTTGGTTTTATTATATTATTTGTTTGGCTCTGTTTTCTTCAAGAAAAATGAGCCAGCGAGAAAAAGACGTGTGGAGGGACGTAATCTAATTGTATAGGGATTTGCCATGTCTTTGGAAAACTAACCACGATCATTATCATAACAAAGATATGCGGTCGCAGGCTATGTGACTTTTACATGAAAAATATAAAACTTTTTTACACCAGTGCTTCCTTTTTTTCTTTTGAACGCTACAAGTACTCAATACAGTCAAACCCAATGCTATTTTTTGGTGTTTGAATAATGTAGGAGCCATTTATAAAAACTGACGAATTTAGGCAAGGACAAAGAGAACACAAGTGAACACGACAACGTATGCCGCGTAAATGATTTGCAGTGCTTTGTGGAGCAACATCCTCTGCGGCAGTAACTGCAAGCAGGCCCTGCAGGCAGTGCTTTGAGTAGGCCCCTTAAAAGTGTCACATCCCCTTTACCTTTATATACTCTTTGGTCAGCCCCTTTGCTCTGACCACACTGTAATTGGTTGAAATGGGGATTAACCATTGATCACAACTCTCAATGTTTATCTTTTGTTGTACCAAAACAATAAGTCGTTTAAAGTTTGCTGACTTAACTTATTTTATACTTAGTACACGTGTCGAGAGCTAGATACTTCAACGCAACATTTTAGAGATAGAGCTGCAAATTTAGTTTATATCCCAACTAAACTTTAAAAGTTTACAGTTTGTTTGTGGTGATTTCGACTTCGAGGTATGTTATGAAAACGCAATTATCATACTTTTTAATTATTAGATACTATTATCTATCGTATATCAACCTATGTAACGTCTGAGACACAAACTTTTCGTTAAGATAATCTTTTGCTTATCTTTCACTTGAAGTACGTGCCTACTTATAAAAAAAAATGTTTGAAACAATTCTGACTTAAGAGAATCTTTAACCGACTTCTAAAAAAGAGGAAGTCCTCAATTCGATTTTTATTTTATTTTTTTAATGTATGTTTCGTCAGAACCTCTGACTAGGTGGACCGATTTCGATGATTTTTTTTTAAACGGAAGGTGGTACGTGTCATGTGGCCCATTTTAAATGTAATTGACATCTAACAAGTACTCTTCGAGCTATATCTAATAATGCATATTTATATAACTATTTTGCGTCTACTTACGTTGTATTACTTGTCGATTCAACTGAAGCAGGGTTTTTGTTTTTGTTTGCAAGCATACTCAATCTTAAGTCACGCTCTAGCGTTTTTCTTTACACATGTAATCAATACTTCTTTTCATAGATCACATGCATTATACCTACTACTTACATTTACATTATATTGCAGGAAATATCAAAATTCCCTTAGTAATCTTTAAAATTAATTTTAAAACATATCCTATGTCACTCAATGAGTACAGAGCATTCTATTGTTAATATAATTTTCAAACTTGGTTCAAAAATTTTTATGCATCCATTAACAAACCAAACAAATATATAATTATTCATAATTTCCTTTAAATAGTATTAATAAAATTATGCTTTAATCTTTAATATATGGAAAATTTATTTTATAATCAATTAAATATGTCTTCTTTTAAATTAAAAATTAAATAAGTCTTAGTACTTATAGTAAAAAGGAAAATAATTTGAATATTATGTACAATCGAGGAGTGTAATTTATGGATAGGTTAGGGTTATATTTTTTTTTGTATAACGAAACTGTCGTTAAACGTTGTACTTTTTAAGTTAGTTAAGTTAGGATTTTTTTTTTTTGTTAAACGACGTTGTACTTCTTAAGTTAGATAGGTTAGGGTTAAATTACACTCCTCGATTGTACATAATTACCAATAATTTAAGGGACAATTACAAATTATATATAAAGTTAGCTATGAGACGTGATGTACTAAGTTTTGAATATTTGTTAACGCCCTCTTCTATACTTACAATTAGAAATATGTACATAATTAATTGTACTTTTACTTATAACTAACTATGATACTTAAAAAGCTTGAATATTAAATTAAAATTTATTAAAATTAACATTTCCAAACTTTATAAAATAATTTAAAATAGTATATAACTATGTTTTAACATACACACACACGATCAGCTGTGCCCAAAGCAACCTAATGCTCATATTTTAGGTAAGAGATGAGATATACATTTATTAATTTGTATGGAATAATACATTTATATGATCTATATATCTTCTTATATATAAAAATGAATCGTAAAATGTGTTGGTAAGCGTATAACTCAACAACGTTTGGACCAATTTTACCAATTCTTTTTTGAAAATGTTCATTGAAAAATTCGAATAATTTCCATTAAAACCCTAAAAACAGCCCTTTTCTTTTTCCCATACAAACTTTTTCTAACTAAAGTGTAGAGTCAATTTGAACTTTATTGCTATTCCTTAAAGTTCATGTTCAACAATATTAATTTAATATTATTAGAGAGCATTTTACATAAGTTATTAATGATTAAATTGATCTTATTCGTAGACCGCATTTTAATTTAATTTACATACAGTAAAAATGCTATTAAGTAGCTATTTCACATTACCTATTATATTGTTGCGGGGGCGTTAACAATGGAAAATTACCGTTTTTAAACTATCGACTCCAAATTTGGTACGAATCTCCTATATGTTATGTAGAAATGATTGATGAGCGGATTTTAGGATAACTCATGCCCAATAAGGATTACAGGGAGTGGGCGTTAATAATGAAAATTTTAAATGTATGTAACTCCCGAAACTACTGAACCAATTTTTATCAAAGTTTTTAAGCATCTGTAGTTTGGTCCAACTTAGCAGATAGGGTAGTTTTTATTTCAACTGGACCCGATAGGTGACGCTGCTATTAGTATGTAACTCCGAAACTACTGAACCAATTTTTATCAAATTTTGTACGCATCTATAATTTTGTCCTTCTTGGGAGATAGGGTAGTTTTTATCTCAATCGGACCTGATAGGTGGCGCTGCTATCAGTATGTAACTCCGAAACTGAACCAATTTTTATCAAATTTTGTAAGCATCTGTAATTTTTGTTTGACTTGGAAGATATCGTATTTTTGGTAGGTGGCGCTGCTATCTGCATGTAGCTCTGAAACTACGGAATCAATTTTTATCAAATTTTGTAAGCATCTGTAATTTTGTATAACTTGGAAGATATGGTAGCTCTTCTCGATCGTAGATGATATTATAGATTTATATACACATATTGTGACAATAGTCACATCAACTGGCTGATGCAGTTGTATGAGTCATACAGGTGTTAGTCATGTTCTGGGCGTTTGTGTCTGTGCTGTGTGTTTCCAGAAACTCGATATAGGATTCCCATCGTTTTCGGCTCATCGGGTTTCTTGAGGGTGAAAATTTTATTTTTCATGTGAAAGGAAATTTTTGAGCTTATAGTTACGTATTTCAGCTGATCAAAGATAGTTTTTTGTTTAGGTTACAGAATGGAGTCGAAAAATGAAGGTTACGTGATATCACCGGACGCTGTGGATTTAAGTTTGCTACCAATATCACAGACAGACTGGGATGGTGGCGCTGTGCCGCTGTGGAGTAAGAGCAATTTGGATTCGAGAAAAAACGATTATTATGAATTCGTAATCAAATCTGATGACGCAAAAGAAGGTGAATTTGAATTCGCTATCAACTTCCTTTTTTTATCCCTGCAGAAAGGGGTGATTTACACGGGAATAAACTTGATATATATATTTATTTCGAAAGTATCATTAATATCGTTTCACTCAAGGAACATTATCTAGTTGAATTATAATCCTCTTTTTTGTGCTATTAATAATCAATTTATTAAAACACAGAAAGCCAGGGAAGCCACAAACGTGATGCTCATTAATGGCCGATATATATATAACGTGTTTTTACTCGGACGGAACGGGACGTGAAGTTGTGAAAATATCGTTTCATGGAAAATGTAAAGGTAAGCATATGAACGGATGCACGGACGGTACGGGAACGTGAAAGGATACAGAGGAAAAAATATTATCGGTGACGATGATTTTTCACGTCCCGTCCCGCTCGTGCCTCGTCCCGTCTCCGGAGAGCCTAAGTATGGAAGTGCGTTCATTTATCCAAATCGAAAATGGACGACGAATAACTGAGTGTGTACGAACATACCCAGCTTTATAGAAGTTTTCAAACGCAAAATATTTAGACCTTAAATATAAAAATAATCTGTGGCTGAAAATTGCGCTCGAGCCTAATAACAGTAAGATTTACTAAAGTGAACTTCAAATCATTGAAATTCATTTAAATCAGAGGTTCCCAAACTTTTTGTTTAGTAGACCCCTTACCATGTTTTTCAGTTTTGTGTAGACCCCGAACTTACCTGATACCGAACCTACCTATGACCGAATACTACTACGGGGTGGGGTAGATTGTTTTAAGAGAGATTGGGGGAGAGATTTTGGTACACATTTTATGGCTTCTCTAGAATGGGCTCCGTAGTAATTATATGGCTGATACTACACTACATAACTATTACAACGGTGTACTATTACAACGCTATGATGGTTAAATAACTTATAAGCACATATATTAAATTGTGCTGTATTTTATCTCTCAAAAGTAGTATTTACAATGTATATATACACAAAAAAAAAATTTCGTACCATAAAATTATAACCTATAATTTATTACATTTTATTCACCAGATATTTATTTTTAGTAAATTTCTAACTGTAGTGAAGTTAAGTGTTAAAAACTTAAAGGATTTTTACGCCCTTTAAGAAGCCTACCTGCCAAATTTCAAGCTTGTAGGTGTTATAGTTTCGGAGATTACACGATGAGTGAGTCAACCAACCATCCCACGTTTTAACCCCAAACGAGAGTTAATTTCTAAAGATACATTATTTTGACACCCTTTCACCGTCTATAAAGCTTACATTTTAAATTTTAAGTCTCTTACTTCAAAAACATAGGACTTTCATACAACTTCCAACCCCCCGTTTTACCCCCTTATGGGTCGAGTTACGTAAAATCCGTCCTTAGCGGATGTCTACGCTCTGTAATATATAGCAGATGTCTATCCTCTATAATATATATTTTTAAATTTGTACGATTTTATCGTGTTGTGTTCGCTTAAACCGAATATAAAAATCATAATATCAAAAATTTCTATCTAGCGAGTACATCGTTCCACAGCTTAATTGCTAGAGCACCGACACGGTCAGTCGGAGATGCAGGTTCGATCCCCGCTGGAACGGTCGATTTTTGATATGATATTAAAAAATGCTTAGATATTCGTAACATAACACAACTTACACAATTTTATAAACACATATAATATTTTTTAAGTAAATAGATAACTATCAGTGTATGTTGAGATCCCCATTCTTTTTTTTTAGATAATAGAATAGAGTCGAACAATGAAAGCTACGTGATATCACTGGACGCTGTGGATTTAAATTTGCTACCAATATCACAGACAGACAGGGACGGTGGAGCTGTGCCGCTGTGGAGTAAGAGCAATTTAGATTCGAGAAGAAACGAATATTATGAATTTGTAATCAAATCTTATGACTCAAAAGAAGGTGAGTTTGAAATAGCAATCGTCTTACTTTCATTCATCCCTGGAGAAAAGGGGGATTACCCGAGAATAAACTTGATGCCATAAATTGTTAATCCCCAAAGTATCGTTAATATCGGTTCACTAAAGGAACATCATCTAGGCGGATTCATAGTCCTCTTTTTTGTTCTATTAATAACCAATTTATGTAAATACCTACAGAAAGCAAGGGAAGCCACAAATGTGATGTTCATTTAGTCGCTTAGTCGAATAAGCGACTAAATGAACGCCGTTTCTATATCAATACAACGTCGCTTACCTATATGTTAAAGGAATATCGCAAAACTCCTTTGATTGTGAACCGATTGGGAACATTCGGAAAAAAAATCGCCCTCAAAGAATGACAAAAATTGGTTTTCGTGTCATTTATTTTTTTACTGGTGCGAAATTGTATTCAAATCATTTTCTTTTAAGTCTCGTTATTTGTTTCCAGTTATCGAGAACGTTACCTGTCATATCTGTGATATAAATGTGCCGAAAGGGTATTTAAACGAACATAAAAAAGGTTTCCGACACAAATTCAACAGAAAAGTAGCTGATACTGCGCTAAAAAGGCTCCAGTTATACGTGAACAAGAAAGATATCAATGAATGTAACGAAAAACTTTCTTCCAAATATTTTTGCACCGAATGCTCGATCGTAATCGACAGCGAGGATGAAAAGTCACACAAACAGACAACAGGACACAGAAATTCCCTTTTCTTGGAAAGATTCTTAAAGGATTTTCTAAATTTTTACACTACTGAAGATAATGAAATAACGAAAGATATAAAAACAGAAGTTGTAAAAGAAAGCCAAATTTTTGAACAAGATGTTGTTTGCGATGAACTAAATGTTACAGAAACTGTATTAGCAAATAGAAGAGAGATCATAAAGAAAGAAGATGCGGAAGAAACGAAAGACACTGAAAATTATAATACAATTTTAAATTCAGATGAACTAAATAATAACTTATGTCCATCGTCAGATTTACAAGACGAAGATGCTTTCTTAGAAGTAGTTGATGGTCCAAATATCAACAAGTTCAGAGTTACCGAAATGTGTTACGACGCTATTGTAGTAACTGGTGCTACATCCGAGTATTGTATGATCTGTAATCAAATGTTTGTGAGAGAAAACCGTTTGTTACACGTGGACAGCAAGCTTCATGGTCAAAATTTGCGTCAAAAATCGCTAGACAAGAACTGCGTTCGTAAGGTAAGGTTTTTATTAAATATATCACCTGACAGACGTTGCCATGCCTCGCAGACTGCCAAACGCGCAAAGATAAAAAACTGTTACGACTTATGAAATTTTACAACTTTGTACAAGTTTCACAATCTTTCATTCTGTAAGAACCTTTACGAACTACGAAATATTTTTTTTTTTTTTTTTTTTTTGATGTATTTTCTGCTTTATGGCAATCTGTTCGAAAACAATAAGCCACTCGTTTGGCTGGAACTACCCGATACTCTTATTGTTATCATCGAGAGCCAATTAATCGCTGAAAATTCCAGCAAACCCTCCTCTTGGCTCAGTCTACAAATCTTCGGGCGAGACTGGGAACGCCTTGTCTTTTCAGTCGACAGTACTGCAGTCCACCCTCTCCACTCAAAGCCCGTGCGAGTTCGTTTGCATGAGTTGCTAGTTTATCCTGGTATTTCAGGCTTGCCCGGATTATTTCCTCACGAACAGTGTTTATGCCTAGGTCAAGATACATGTATTTGTTGCTAATACATTGCGGTATACTGAACATGGTTCTTAGTGCTTTACTTTGGAATCTTTCCAGTATGTCGATGTTACTCCTGCTAGCAGTTCCCCACAATTGTATCCCATAAGTCCAGATAGGCTTTAAGGTTGCTTTATATACCAACATTTTGCTGGTGTTATTTAGTTGCGAGCTTCGTCCGATTAACCAGTGAAGATCACGAAGTTTCCCATCCAACTGTTTTCTTTTAGCCCAGATGTGCTTCCGCCATGTGAGCCTTCTATCCAGGTGCATTCCCAGGTACTTTGCATTATCTGTTTGAGGTATTTCTTTGTTGTTGAGCTTAACCGGAGGGCAAGTATCTCTCCTAAGAGTAAAGGTCACATGGGCAGATTTGGTTTCGTTTGCTTTGATTCTCCATTGTTTAAGCCATGTTTCTATTTTATTTAGATGACTTTGCAGAGTGTGTGATGCAGTTACTGGGTCGCTATGAGAAGACAGCAAGGCGGTATCATCAGCGTATGTCGCTGTAATGGTTCGATCATCTGTTGGAATATCTGCATTGAATACGAGGTACAGGATAGGTCCCAATATGCTACCTTGGGGGACACCCGAGTTGATTTCATAGAGCTCAGAGCTGTCATCATTACATTTTACCTGGAAGCTTCTCCTGTCGAGGTATGATTTTAGTATCTGAAGAAAACAGTGTGGTAGTGACTTTTTGATTTTGAATATAAGGCCCTCATGCCATACCTTGTCGAACGCTTGGCCAATGTCTAAGAACACTGCAGAACAGTATAATTTATTTTCTAAGCATCTACTAATGATGTCAACAATACGGTGAACTTGTTCGATTGTGCCATGACTTTCACGGAATCCGAATTGGTGCTGTGGTAGTACGGTACTTAAGTGTACTTTTATTCTGTTTAGAAGTATCCGTTCGAACAGTTTTCCAATGACTGGCAACAGGCTGATGGGTCTGTATGAGTTTGTTTGATCTAGAGGTTTACCAGGTTTGGGAATCATAATTACTTGGGCTATCTTCCACTGTCCAGGAAAGTGTTCGAATCTTAGGCAAGCATTAAATATGTGGACAAGTTTCATTACTGCCTTGTACGGAAACCTCTTCAGAAGTGTTGCATCTATATGATCATACCCGGGCGCCTTCCCTTCCTTCAGTTTTTTAATTTCTTGGAAGATCTCTTTAGGGCTGGTACTTTGCAATGGTAAGCATAGTTGATTTGGAGATTCAAGATAGTTTTTTATTTCTTCAGTACTACAGTAGCCCTCTGGGTGTGGATTAAATACATTGCTCAAGTATTCCGCAAATGTTGTCGCTTTCTCCAGGTCAGACCTAGCCCATCCTCCCTTATTGTTGTTGATGGCAGGTATGTGTGCTTTTGGGCGCTTCATGTTTTTGGTGACCTTCCACAGCGAATAGCCTGTGTCAGCTGTCGGGTCGAGGTTCGAAAGCATGTTTTGAATTTTGTCGTTTTCCACTCTGTTGATTAGTTTTTTAAGTTCATCGGAGAATTTATTAAATGCTGTTTTATCGTTCGGATAACCTGTGTTTTGCCAGACCTTTCTTAATTGTCGCCTCTTCTTGATTTTTTCCTTTATTTCTTTTGGATAGTTGTTATTTTTTGGTGGCTGACCATTTCGTTTAGTGGTCGCTAAGTTGGCTGCTCTATGTATTAGCATGTTGAGTTTCTCAATCTCGTCCTCTACACCCTCCACCGTCTCGATTTTTGTTTTAAGATTTATTTCTTGTTGTATTATTTCTCTATACTTTTCCCAGTTCGTGGTCTTATTGTTATATATTTTTGGGGAAGGCTCTATTAATTGAATTGTAGAATTAACATTCAGAATTACAGGAGTGTGGTCTGAGGTGAGATCGGTGCAGGGCTCTATTGTTATGTAGTTGCCATCCATGTTTTTCGTTATAAAAAAGTCAAGCATGTCAGGTATCTTATTTCTGTCAGTAGGCCAGTAAGTGGGTTCTCCTCCAGACCAGGAGTCCAGTTTCATGTCTTGTGTTGCTATGTGTAGTTGCCGTCCTCTTGTGGTAGTCAACCTGGAGCCCCAGTGCAGATGTTTTGCATTCCAGTCACCAGCACTTACAAATCTTGATCCAAGAGTAGAAAAGTAATCTTTGAAATCCTGAACTGAGATTGCATGCCTTGGGGGACAGTAGACAGCTGAGAAAACTATCTCGCTGTGTTTTTCTAAGACAACTATGGTTGTGGCCTGAATTTTTTCAGTGCGATATTCTTCCTTCAAATAGTGTTTGATATTGTTCTTAATGATAACTGCACTTCCTCCGTGGCTGTTTCCGGAGGGATGGTTTGTTGTATAGGTTTTATAATTATTAAAAACGATGTGAGACCTAGTTGTGAGCCTTGTTTCTGAGATTAGTGCTATGTCAATCTTCTCAATTTCGAGGAAAGTTTCTAATTCTTGACGTCTGTCCGTCAAGCCGTTGGCGTTCCAAGTAACCACTCGGAGATTCAGGATCATTTCTTTATAAGGCTGCTGACTAACTGGACCATGCGGTCCAACATTTTGTCCATCATTTTTTCCACTACTGTAATCATTGTATGTTGTAGTTTTTCCAGCATAGTCTCCATAATAGTACTGAGGTTATTGAAATCGTTGTTTGTCATGTTATTCAAATCATTATTTTTTTGTGCAGGTAGAGTTTGTGGTCCTGTTTTAGCAATTTCAGCATAGGTTTTGTTCGAATTCCTTTGTTGGAATTGAGATCGTGAAATGGAATTATCTATTTTGTTATTGTCGAGGTTGATTATTGGTTGTTTTTGTTTAGGTTTAGGAGCAGCTTTTAATATTCTTTCCCTATATTGCTTGTAGATTTTGCATCCTTTGTAACTGGCAGGGTGTTTTTCATTGCAATTTGCACAGGTAGCCTCCGTGTCAGGCTTTTTTATACATTTTGTTGTAGGATGTTCATTACCACATTTGACGCATCGATAAGGTCTGAAACATTGATTTTTTGTGTGGCCGAACCTCTGACATCTTTTACATTGTATAACTTCTTTTTTCTTATAAGGTGCTTCAAATTTAATTTTCATTTGGTTTAAATATTTGAGTTCAAATATTTCCTTATTGTTGTGCTGTGGCTCCAAGTCTACATAAAATATGGGAAGTGGTTCTTTTGTAGATCTATGTCTAATGTTGACTATTTGTCTTACTTTATGCCCAACATGTTCCAGTTCTCTAGTTATTTCTGCCGTATCCTCTGAAGCATGAAGTCCTCGCAGAACCACTCGGTAAGCTTTTTCACTTTTTAGCTGGTAGGTGTAGTGTGATATATTGTTGGCGATGAAATGTTCCCTAATAATTTTGTATGTTTGGATGTCTTTTGGCATGATTTTTATTATGTGTCCAGATCTAAGTGTGGACATAATATAGAGATCATTGTCTAGAATTTTGTTTAGTACTTCCTTAAGAGACGCGATGTTAATAACGCCTGTTACAAATATAGGCTCGGGTTTAGGAACATAAACTTTTTCTTGTTTGTTGGTTTCCTGAGCACCGATGGTTACATCATCAAGTATCTCAAAGCTGTTCCGAGTTGGTATAACAAATTCAGAAATATTCTTTTGTTTTTTGTTTGTGTTGTCCATTGGGCTGGTATCTTTCCTTTTTTTTGGTTTAGCAGGGATTTTATCTCTCTGCCACTCATTTTTGTTTGTATCTTCCTGGTCACTGGAGACTGATTGGCTTTCTATTGTCTGTTCAGTAGTTCCTGACTGTTTAACTACTGGCTTTCTGATTTCTGCAGGTATTGCACCGAGAGAGTTACTTCTTGTTCTTTCGAACATACTGAGATGAAATTGTTGTTGTACTAAATTGCGTGTTTTATCTGTGTTAGGGGTTTTTATATTTTGAGAGCTATCCATATGATTCCCACGAGTACGGACGAAAAGAGGTCTCTCACGAGGGTGACGCCTTTCCTGTGAGAGGGCTACATACAACGGTGTTCGCCAGGTTCTCCAATGTTGGCGCTAAAGACCTGCCTCCCGCAAGCCATGCATCCTATCGGCACGTGTCCCACCTTAGGATTGGGGTAACTTTTTATGGAGGTTGTCTACCTCTTGATCCGGGCGTTTAAGCCAAGACCCCCGCTTCTATGACAGAGTGACGGGGTGTGAAGGTCATTTCCTACCTTCAGCAGGTCAGGCTGGTTAGGCCGTCTGTTGTCGGGTTAATTTACCGTCGCCCGATGCTCGACGTTGACCCTTTTACGGCTGGTAGGGTCTCTTCTCTTCAGCCAACCCTCCTCCTTTCACATACGGGCTTGGGACCGTCAACGGCGGAGTTACGTTAGAGAACTACGAAATATTAATAAGATATTCATTGTTCACGCCCCGTTGGCGCAACGGTTACAGTCATGGATTGTACCTGTTGCGCTGGCGGTTGCGGGTTCGATCCCAAACACATGACAAACATTTGTATTGGCCGTACAGGTGTTTGCCGTGGTCTGGGTGTTTGTGCAATCCTTGTGTCTCCCCACCGTGCCTCGGAGAGCACGTTAACCCGTCGGTCCCGGTTGTTATCATGTACACCTGATAGCGATCGTTACTCGTAGTAGGGAATATATCCGCCAACCCGCATTGGAGTAGCCTGGTGGATTAAGCTCTGATCCTTCTCCTACATGGGGAAAGAGGCCTATGCCCAGTAGTGGGATACAGGCTGAAGCGATTCATTGTAATAATATTAGTTCAGACATCACTCATAGTTTAGACATGGAATACTCATAGTTAGATCACTCTGGTGTATTGGTGGGTGTACATTGTCGGCGGCGCATAAACACTGACGGTCGCGGGTTCGACTCCCACTCGGTGTAGATATTCGTGTTTATACAAATATTTATTTCTCTTCTTGTTGTTAGTCCTTGTGGGTCTCCCCACTGTGCCTCTGAGAGCATGTTAAGCCATCTGTCCCGGTTGTTATCATGTATCATGGAATATATCCGCTATATGCCTATGCCCAGCAGTGGGATATTACAAGATGAAGCTCATATACTCATAGTTTATTCTAATTTTGGTTTCAGATCAACAGCACCCATCACCACTGCGTACTGTGTAACGATTATATTACTGAATATGACTTACATGTGAACAGTACGGATCATCTAACAAACTTTCGAAACAAGATAATGTATAAACGTAGGAAAACAGTCCAAGATAATGATAACTGTAATGAAGATAAGAAATACGATAATTCCACAAAATGCAGCGACGTTAGAAACAGCGATGAAAATAAAAGTTCAACAGGCGCAAATAGGAACACGGCTCCAGTAAATAAAGGAACTAGAAACAGTCCTGTGCCGAGTACCAGCTCCTCCGTCGCCAAAAACAGTAATAAAACTGTGAAACTGAATCCAAATTCGTATTTATGTACGGTATGTCAAGTTGAAGTTCCAAATAATGTGAAAAACATCACAGCCCATAAAAAAGGTATATCACATAATCAAAAATTACGAGAAACTAAAGCTGGTAACAATACTAAAGTTGAAGCAAAAACAAATCTGCATTACCAAATGAAGAAAACTGAAAGATTAAATATTGTAACTTGTATTGTATGTAACGTAGACTTGATATACAATGATAGAAATATTTTTAAACACATTGAAGGAGAGAGTCATGAGAGTTATTATATTGAATTTTGCGCAAGAAATTTGTTAGTTCCCCGTGACAAATTGCTCTACTGTTACGCATGCGAAGTCATCCCTGGTCCCCGCAACGAGATTGCTCACTGCAGTGGCAGGAACCATAAGTTCAATTTAGAAAAGTTCGATCGAAGTAGGTAAAATATTTTACATAAGCCTTTTCTTCAAACAAGTTTTTTTTAAATCGGCAGGTTATCGGGGGATAACCATCGAAAATAACATTTGTAATGGACTATCTATTAAAATAGGAACAAATTTAAATAATTTTGTATATTACTAGCTGAACCCCAAACGTTGTTTTGCCATATTTGTTATTAACCCCCTTATACCTTAGGTATATGAAAAAAAGATGTTGACCGAATTCAAACCTACCCGATATGCAGATAAAATTTTATAAAAATTGGTCCAGTCGTTTCGGAGGAGTATTGTAACTAACATTGTGCCACGAGAATTATATATATATGAGAATTCCGCCTATATAGTGACTCATCACGATATCTCTGGCACCATAAGACGTAGAGACTTGAAATTTGGTAGGAATATTCCTTTCCCCGGGTCGAGGTCAGCTAAGAAAAGATTTTAAGAAATTCCACCGAGCGTTAACAATGGAAAATTTCCATTTTTAAACTATAGCTCCTATTGACTCCAAATTTGATGAAATCTCCTATATGTGATGTAGAAGTGATTGATGAACGGATTTTATGATAACTCATCCCCCATAAAGATTGCCGGGGTGGGAGTTATCAATGAATATTTTCAATTTCCGAGCTATAGCTACTAGATTCAAAATTTTGTATGAATTTTCTGTAAATGATGTAAATATAATTTAATAAAATCTATTAGACCGAATTTGAGGGAGTTTATTTATCGTTATGATGATAACTTTTTAATTATTTTTTCAATTAAATTTTGTCACAATATCCACCTAAGTTTAAATAAAATTTTGTTTATTTACGTTTTATAATAATTATTCACTTCAATGGATTCTGACATTCCTCTATAAGATGTATGTATTCTCGGTGATGGCGCTCGTCTTTTTTCTTCAATATAGTATTTATTGTATGGCACTATGTCAAAAAGTGTCGTATAGACTAGGGTTTCCAAGCTGTGTGGCTACTAGACTTGGGTAACTTATGAGTGAGTGACAAATGAAACATATCAAGTGAGCTAGTCTCTCTTGCGTTTCAATTATATCTCCAGCTCACTAGGCTTATGATTCACTTTCGAGAGACTGACGTACTGAGCGGAAGTAAACGAGACGGAGCCAGTGAGCCTCTTGATCGGATGATGGCGTTTATCATGCGAAAGAGAGAGATAGTTAGCTATGGCTCTGTATCTTTTCGATTCATATTTCACAAGGTCATAGACTCGATCGCCTTACTTTGAACAAGCGAAAAAGTATTTTTTGTTGACAATGTTAGGTTGCATTTTGGTTGCATTATAAAATTATTTCACTGAGCTGAATGAGCTGAAGAGCTAAATGAGTGATATATATCCTAAAATCAAAATGATATATATCTCTCTATTCTTTTCACTGACATAAACTTAGCAAGGCTAGTGGCTACGGCAATAAAGAATATAGCCACCCCATCTCTTCCCGTGGGTGTAATGAGAGGCGACTAAGGGATAACACAGTTCCATTACTACCTTGGAACTTATAAAGCCGATCGATGACGAGATGACCATCCAACGGCTTTGAAATACACAGGCCGAAGATGGGCAGCAACGTCCTCGATGCGACAAAGCCAGCCCTGCGCTCACCAACCCGCCTGCCCAGCGTGGCGACTATGGGCGACACATATGAGTTCACACCATTTTTGACGCGAACTTGTGGAGGCTTATGTCCAGTAGTGGACTGCGATAGGCTGAAGTGACTGGATATGGTTTTTAACCGACTTCAAAAAAGGATGAGGTTCTCAATTCGACTGTATTTTTTTTATATTTGTTACATCAGAACTTTTGACCGTGTGGACCGATTTCGACAATTTTTTTTTAATCGAAAGGTTGTGTGTGCCAGTTGGTCCCATTTAAATTTATTTGAGATCTAACAACTACTTTTCGAGTTATATCTAATAATGCGTTTTTACTTGAGGCTTTTTTCGTCGACCTACTTTGTATTATACCGCATAACTTTCTACTGGATGTACCGATTTTGATAATTCTTTTTTTGCTGGAAAGGAGATATCCCTAGTTTAGTACCATGATAAGGAAACTAGGATCTGATGATGGGACCCTAGAGAAATCGAGGGAAACTCTTGAAAATCCGCAATAAGTTTTTACTGGGTGTACCGATTTTAATAATTTCAGTGGTCACATATAAATTTTATTGAGATCTGATAACTACTTTTTGAGTAATCTTTGATAACGCGTAGTTACTTGACAATTTTTTCGTCGATCTACGTTGTATTACTTGCCGATGTAATTGAAGTCGGTTTTTTTTTTTTCGTTTGCGAGCAAACAATT